>NC_080539.1:147254235-147554235 GCF_028640845.1 Ahaetulla prasina
CATATGTGGAAGGCCTCAGGTTGCATACCTCTGCTTCACAAGCATAATTTCTTCCAAACTTGAACATGCAAGGAATAAACACAAAGAACCAGATTATATACAAAACATTTTATTACATATATTTGTGAATTTACAATATGTACATATTGCACATTTAGCTGGAATGTATATTTCTATTGTACAGGAAAGAAGTGACTTCAGAGTGGATACAGAGTCCAACCTAAAACAGGTTCATCCCTTGCCTATGGCATGCAGTCTAGTAGTCCACCACTGTAACAGCTTTATAAAAAGTTTGTATAGTAACATTTTCAGTTGCATAAGCAAGAAAGATATCAAATAATGCTTCCTCCACAGGCAGGTTTCCTTGACTGTGTTGTAATGTCTCTTGACAGGAAACATGTCTATACTTGAAAAGATGGTACTTGCTACTTTTTTGGCAGTACAACACAACTGTTGTAGAGCAACTTTAAAGCATAAAACATGAACAAGTAATTAACCTTTTGGTAGTTTTTCACTAAAAAGAATGCATCTGTAAACAGTGATGATGGGATACAAAACACATTTTTAAAGTTTTATGAGAAGTAGTCCATCAATTTCCAAAAATAAATCTCTGGTTCATAATGCCATATATTACAAAAATGCTAAGTTCAATTTCCCTGTCAGTTTCCAAGGCACTTCTCTTGGTTCTTTTATATATTTTTCCTTTGATAATAGTAGCATCTAAAGTAAAACAAAAACACAAAAGATTAAACTCTTCTTTTCCTGATGTTTCACCTTAATTTTCAAAAAATCCTGTAAAATAATAATTCAGATTGTTTCCAGTTCCTATTGGAACGTGGGGATTGAGACCAATGAGAGAAACCTAACATAATATAAAAATCTAAACTTGATAATACATGTTACAAAGTACAGTAGAATATTCCCAGGTTCCATTTGCCAATTTGCACCTCTGCTGTACAGTTTCTTCTTTCCAAAGTTATTAATAACATTATTTTGCACAAGGGTGATCCTGATTGGTATTCTGAAGCACAGCATGAACAACTTGAACATTGGAAATAGAAGAAATGGTATTAAATTTCTTTTATCAAATAATTGATTTAAAGAGAAAATAATCCAGGGGGCATCCATAGTTCCTGGTATTGCTATACAGTACTGCTGTATTGCATTACTGTATTGCTAAGCAGGTATAGTAATTCAAATACAAATTGCAGTTAAATAAGCAAATAGATTTTAATGCTGTGTCATTCTACGTGTAACAAAAGCAACAACATTTACCTACTTTATCATGGTGTAGATGTATAAATTGGTTTCTACACATCTAATATTAAAAATGTCTATTATACAGTATCAACAAAAAGGTATCCAGTATAAATAGAAAGAAATAGCAGTTGATTTAATTCCTGAAAAATTAGCTCTGCCCAATACACTATCTACTAACTGCACACTATTATGAATAATTCATAGCTGTTGCCTGAGTGTTGATACTGTATTACTTTCCAGTAGGTATGTTTTTATTAATGGTAAATATTTTACTAAATGAAAGGGTTTGCATCGCTTTTTGAAACAAGCATATTTCAATCCAAAAGATATTCTGTTTATGAATTAATCATTGTTATCCACACAGTGGCAGAATACAATTCTTCCTCTCAATAATCTTACCTTATCCTTCTGTGCACATTGGACTTACTGCCAACCGAGTAAGGAGCCTGGCGCATCTTTTATAATCTGTGGTGGAGAAAAAAATGATAAATAGTGTAAAAAGTTCTTATGGGGAAGGTTGGGTTATTGTATTTTTAAAATGTGAAATTTGTATGAGGGAATATAAATAACTAATTCATCTTGAAGATTTGAATTTGTGTGCTTGAACTAATTTTAAACATGCTTCTTAGATTTTTAAGAATGGTATATAAGTTTGCCATCCTATGAAGATTGATTTGGCATAGGGCACTGTTGAATGGATGGATGGATATTACCAGACTAAGATGATGGATATTTACTGATATCCATGAAAAGACTTTCCACTTGCATGAGAAAAATCGGTTTGTATGTTTCTGCAGTGAACTATTTATATAACTAGCCATGCCTATTAAGAAAGCAAATAAAATTTGACGTTAATTATGGGGCAAGTTAATCAACATCCCGCTATCAATCTAATATGGAATAAGATAGCTGCTAACAGGGTAGTAGTATATTTAGGAACTACCCATGTCCCTCATAGAGTTAAATCTTAAACTATGCAACATTGCTTGCACAATGTCAACCTTTAAATGAAGTATATTTTGATGCTCATTAGTTAAATAGTTTCAGAGCACATTAGTGAAAACACTGGGAGCTAAAACAAGTAATAGAAGCAGTAGCAAAGCATGTAAATTAATTTTCAGTTCATGAATTAATAGCATGTTTTTGTTAATAAGCAGTTTATAATTATATGCTTGT
This sequence comes from Ahaetulla prasina, assembly GCF_028640845.1. Classification (NCBI taxonomy): domain Eukaryota; kingdom Metazoa; phylum Chordata; class Lepidosauria; order Squamata; family Colubridae; genus Ahaetulla; species Ahaetulla prasina. The sequence continues at coordinate 147,256,672 of NC_080539.1, forward strand.
ACCCATGCAGATTTATGCAGAAATGAGGATGCAATAATAAGCGAGAAAAAGAAATGTGTCTTACTAAATACTGTACAGTATTTAGGCTGCCACTTAGTTCTGTAATTGAGTTCCTCACATATCATTTAAGTTCACTCTAGCAATCAGGATTTAAATCCTGTGAAAAGTAATCCTTAGTGGAAAAACATTGCTATAGGGTAGAATCTACAGTAGTTTTTCTAGAATGTTATAATGTAATTAATTCCCAATTGCCAAGCTTATTTTAAAATATCCATTTTTGTTCAGTTAAAATTGTTAAAATCACTTAAAATAAGAAACAGATAATACGTTGTTGAATTGCTGACTCTTTATTTGGGAGGCCTTTAACTAGATTTGACTAAATAATAAATTTGATATGGTTCCTTGGTTCCTTCCTAGCTTAAGACTAGTTGAACAAACAAACGTTGGTTTTTTCAGCTATTCTGGTAACAGGTATTAACAGATTTGGCATAACGTGTGAGAGATTTTGTGGGCAATTTGTGAATAGAGGGATAAATTCATAAGGAAATCTATGAATTTCCTTATGAATTTATGACTCTATTTGCAGAAATATTACCTCCTGTTTATATCTTAGAAGAAAAAATGTGGTTTATGCATTTATACAAGTTCAAAACCTGTGTACTAAATGACTTAAGTTTTAATGAGGTTTTTGCTAACTCTGTATCTTGATTTTTCTTGATACAGTTGGCACAAATTTTGAATTTTTATATCTAAGCAGATATACAGATCCCTTCAAGAAAAACTGTTTCCCGATAGTACTTCATTTCTTTTACTGTCTTTTCAGAATTCAGAATATTTCAGCATATTAGGTTGTTTTTCATTTTCTTAGGAAATTATACTTTCAATAATTGCTTTTCTAGGAACATTAATATATCAGGATTTTTCAGTGGTGTATTTGTGCTTTAAGCACAAAGCAAGTTTAATTTGTAAATTTCTGTTATCTGATGTAATAAGAAACTTGATTTCTGTACTGAAATTCTAAAACAAAAAGAGTTGGCATATAATGGAAGAGCAGATTGGCTGCCTGCACAAATACGTTTTAAATGATTGTTTATGAAATTAGAAATTAGAACCATTAGATTGCCCTGAGGAATTGCAAGAAAGCACTCCTCTATTTCATGGCTTTAACTCTGCAAACTCTTTACAAAATATCATGTTAATTATACAGGGGGATTCTTTAAAAAACTATATTAGTAATTCTGGTCTTGGATGATAGAACTTACATGCAGGTATGGTACAATCTCTTGTATGGTGATAAAGTCTATGAAAGTGTTTAGTGCATTTTGGGCCAAAGTAAAGGTGACCTGGAAAAGAAGAAAATCAGCAGATTAATTTAATTGGTGGCATAAGAAAAAGGATTTTAATTAAGGCAATAATTCAGATGTGAAATTTGGTTTACCTGTTAAATGGTTTAAAAATTTGTCTTTCATTCTTAGGTCTCTAGGAAATATTTCTGTTAAAGAGAATAAAGATACTTTTTTAGAACAGTCAATATTTATATTCTGATTCTAAAACTTCCTGGAATGTACAATTCAAGGCAAAAGTAAAAAATTGAAATGGCAACTATGTTTTAGAACAGGGCTGTCAAACTTGCAGCCCGTGGCCCAGATGCGAAGGGAAATGTCACAATACGTCACATGGCGCCACCATAATGCCGTGAGTTTGACACCTCTGATTTAGGGGGACAAGGGATTACTGTAGCAAAAAAGGCTTTTGCCCAGTTTTATCTTGGGCAACAATTGTGACCTTTCCTGGATCAGTATCCCTTGTTCATTGATAATAGTTATCTAGCCACTTCCCATTTGGACTATTGTAATAAGCTTAATGTAGGATTGCCTTGAAGAGCATCAAGAACCTATAATTGCAGTGGCCTGAGCAGTTGTGGATGTATTTTATATATATATATAAAATGCTGTGGCTTGGGCAATCCTAGGTGTCTGGTGATCTCTCTGCTTTGGGATTACAAACTAAAGGGATTCCTCTGGTCCCTTCAAATTCTAGCTTCTCTGTGCATCTCTATTCTTTTGGCTTGATGCTGATTTGCTGGCAAAGGTGTCATGGACCTTCTAGTTGTTTTAGCTAAAGCTGCTCTGACATGAGAGGGAGAAAGGACTGTCAGCTTAAGTATCAGCAGCTGTGGGTAATATTCTTAAAATCCAAGATCATTCATCTTAAATTATGCAACATTGCTTGCACAATGTCACCTTTTAAACGAAGTATATTGACACTAATTAGTTATGTAGTTCCAGAGCACATCAGTGAAAAAACTGAAAGCTAAAGTGAGTAATAGAAGCAATAGTAAAGCTTGTAAATTCATTTTCATCTTGGAACTAAGTATAGCATATTTTTCTTAAGGACCAATTTTATATCATATGCTTCTATCCATGCAGATTTATGCAGAAATGTGGATGCAAAATAAGAAATGAGAAAAAGAAATGTGTCTTACTAAATACTGTATTTAGGCTGCCATTTCCTTCTGTAATTCAGTTCCTCAACATCCTTATCCAGGATGAAGCAATATTGACACACATTGTCAGAGAAATTGACAGAATAGTATATTTTGAAAGAAATGAAACCATGTTGAACAAAATATGGAGGTGACTGGGAAATAGATAAAACTATTTTGCTACTGTTTGCTTTCTCATAGCTTATTCAAAGGATGGGAATATAACTAGCTTATTGAAATCCTCTTTAGCTTCTCGTGGCCATCTCTTTGATTTAGTGTCATATTTAATATTGTTATTTACAATTTTGTCATGATGACAATTGCATATTATCATTAATATTACCATAAATTAATACATAAATGACATTTCCCTTTGTGACTTCTGAATTCTGAAAGGTAGTTCTGGCTAAGTTTCTTCAGAAAAATATTTCAGAAGTTGGCAAGTTTTCATTAGAACACATAGTCTGCATCTGTATAGTCCAATTAAATTCTGAAAAATTGCACACTGAATTTCACTATGTTGCTTAAGCAGATTGTGCAGTTGTCTTAAAGTTGTATATTTAAAAAACAGTAAAATGTATGATAGAATATACATCTCAAACTTTTGGTGAATGCATCTTTGTCATTTTATGGATAATATTATTGAAGTGGTTTGCCATTGCCTTCTTTGGGGATATGTTTGTTTTTTTTCAACTTCTCTTTAGCCAATAGTTCTAATCTTAGCCAGTAGTGCTAAGGTTTCTAGCCACAGTTGAGTTTAGCCAAGGTGAGCCAAATGTTCACCAAATGAGGAACATATGAGTTCCATAAGCATTTTCAAATACACATAACCAATGTTAGCTCTAGGCAGTGGTGGGATTCAGCCAGTTCGCACCACTTCAGGAAAACCGGTTGTTAACTTTCTGAGCAGTTTGGTGAACTGGTTGTTGGAAGAAATCATTAGTGCAGAGAACCGGTTGTTAAATTATTTGAATCTCACCACTGGCTCTAGGATAAACAAACGTCTATTAAAAGCACCAATCATGTTTCATCCATACATTTTTCATTTTCCTATAATGATTAAAACTGTAGCACTAACCAACCTTAATTAATTGATCCCTGATAGAACTTCTTCCAAAGAAATACAGCATGTATTTCACTTGGATAAGAATCATATTAAACAATAGCTAATATGATAGGTACAAACTGGTTTTCCCATAGCAAGATTGTATTTTTTGCTACATTGAAAGTTCCCTTTCCTCAACAAATTACTAATACAAAATTAACTATTCTAAGAAAAATCTTTAAATCTGACATTCTGAATTTTTTTCAATGAAATATGTTTGCAGTATTTTGGAGAGAACTATTTTATAGTATTTTGCATACAGTATGTGAGGAAGCAAAATGCTAAATCTATGTATCTAGTTTATGGGGAGTCAAATATTTTTAAAGTATGTTCCATATTCACTGTTTTCTTTAGACTTTTAAGACCAGACAATATTTTAACAGGAAATTTAGTTTATCAGTTCTGTTGAAACTTTAAGAAGAAACATATATTTCACAGATACCAAAGCACCAGCATGAAAGTAAAATAATTTATAAACCCGCAGGTTTTAAACAAATGCAGTCACTTTCAAATCTCATTGGTTTCAATGTGAGAGGTGGGAAAAGATTACAATTGTTTAGAATTGTACTTTCTATCAATAGCTTTTTGTAAAAGCACCTTAGTCTAATATATGTCATATGATCCCTCCTGTGGAGGATCAGGTGAGTAGAGAAGACATTGATCTGATTTGTACACTGCACTGAACCATTTGAAATAGACTATAGCAGTAGCACTTAGACTTATATGTAAAGTGGTATATAAGTCTAAGTGCTATTGCTATATACCACTTCACAGTGCTTTACAGCCTTTTCTAAGCAGTTTGCAGAGTCATCATATTGCCCCCAGCAATCTGAGTCCTCATTTTACTGACCTCGGAAGGATGGAAGGCTGAGTCAACCTTGAGCCTTGTGACATTCGAGCTGCCAAACTGCAGTCAGTCAGCAATCAGCAGAAGTAGCCTGCAATACTGCATTCTAACCACTGTGCCATCATGGCTCAATTATAATTAGTTTGGCTCACACAACATGCTAAGACAAAATGAAGCAATCACATGTTGGCTTAGTGCAATAAGTTATTGTACATATATTAAAAGGAAATCTTATTTTACTCTAATAGCACAAACTTTGTGTCAGTTACAAGATTCACTTTGAGGAGATGTTAAAATTAATGAGGCTTTAAAATATTAAAGTACTGGCCACTATGCTATATCACCTTGAAGGAATAAAAGGTATGTATCCCATTTTCTCAAAGCCCCGGTTGTATAGCTGCTAGTTGATGGGAGATGACTTCCTATCTTTTTAATTTTTTCATTAATACACGTGGGACTCTAGGATGCTGAACTTAATATAGAATAAATAAACAGTAGAGAAGCAGAAAATCTGAGATAGATTCAAGAGAGTTTAGGATTGGATTCTTGAAACAACTGTTTTTGATTCTAAGCAGACAGCAAGCAAAGCACACTTAGAATATGCATATGAAGAAATGGAAATTTTACCAGGAACATTTTTGCTCCATGCATATAAGACTGCACCTGCATAGTAGGAATGAAATGAAATATTTTATAACACTATACACAGTGAATATGCTTGTAAGCAGCTCTAGCAGTCATTGGAAAATTCCCATTACTGTCACTATCATAAGTAATCAGCTGATAGTATATTAAACACAGACTGATAACTTTTTGGAATTTCTGCATGTGGATCTTGTTTTTTTGCACCTGACACCCAGTGAATTAGGAACTTTTAAACTTTTAATGCATTATAATTTACACCAAAATTATAATGATATTTTATTTCTGTATCATTTTTCCTCCTAGATGAGCCCAGAGCAGTTCTATAAAGAATAAACACAATTTTCAATAGAATAATAAAAATCAAGAAAAATAATAGAGGAAAATAGTTAAATGGCTAATTTTAAGAAAGGATTCTAAAAGATGGTATATCGGGAGCAGTTATCTACTCGTGCCTGGATGAACAACTATTATCTTCAACTGTCATACAGAAAGACCTGAGGCTAGCTATACTTTCCATAATAATGAGTACTCAGAGAAGATTCTTCCTGGCCAAACCCAAAGGTGACTACACACAGAACCTTCCTAGCTGATCTTTAGTGCAATCTTGTAAGCCTTTGAGTCTTAAACTGCTCAGAACTTTATAAGTTAATTGAAACACTTGTGTTGGTCCAGGAACTCACAGTCTGTGCAGCATTTTCAGGATCAATGTTATTTGATTTGATTTATCCATTCCACTTAGCAATTGAGTTGCTGCATTCTAAATGTGATGGTGCCCAGTGGCCCAGTGATTAACCCTTGACTGGGTACATTATGCTTATCCCATCATGAGATTACTAGGGAATGGTTCATTGAGGCTAGACTAAGTTAGACCAGATGCCCGAACAAACTTGGTCATAAGATTTCTTTGTTACTGAGCTACCTGTCCTATTAGTTGACAGAATCAAAGAGAGACCCCATTGTATCCATCTGTGGGAGTGTTGGCTCATCTAGAACATCTAGAATTTAGAACTTTCAGAACTAACTCCTAGATCTGAAAATTACTCATCTACAACCATTATATTGGTTCATCTTATTGGACCTTATCCAATTTATCACTAAAGCTCTATGTGGTCTAGTTCTTTAGCCAAGAGCTGCAACATTAGTCTTTTCATGCCACACCATTTCCTAAAGATATAAAATTTTTAGGAAATAGAAAATTATTAGCATTATGATAGGCCATTAAATATAATTTTTTAAAAAACTTTATTGTGAAGTAACACCACTTTAGCTATCTAGCTGGCAATTTTTTTTATTTTTTATTTTATTTTTTTATTGATAATATAATCTAGAAAACCCAATCTGCTAAGGGCTGTTGCCCAAATTTTGCTTTTATTTTTCTGTCTTGTTCCCTTACCATTCTCATTTGTTCCATTTCTTCAAACAGTTCTTCATCCATGTCTTTTCTTAGCAGAGAGAGCTTACTTGTTCACTGACTTTCCAATTCTTTGTCCAGCAAAGAAGCCCACATAGCAGGGCTCCAGACCCCCTCCCCACCAAAAAAGATCCTACCTTCTCATCTCCCTTGGGTAGCCTCCGACTCCCAATGTATCTTCTAAGGGCAAGCCCTACTCTTCACTTATTCTGCCCCCCCACAAAAAAAACCTGGTGTCATCTCAGAAATAGCACCCTCTACTGATTAGGAAAGAGTTTCCAGAAGGTCGTGCTACTCAGTATGGGAGTTCTTGTGGCATCAAATGTATAGAGCAACCAGACTGACTATTTTTGGAAGATCCACTGTGATCAGGAGACTTGCTGGGCCATTACTGCTGCCCTACCACTCCTGGAGCATTCCCTATGATCTAGAGTGTATATATAGATGGTATTCAGCATCCTAGGTTTGCTAAGCGTATCTTTGACTCCCAATAGAAGTCAAATGGGCCACATAAAACAAATTATAGGGTTGCATATGATTCATGACCCCACCCCCGCCCCAGTATGCGATTCCTTCTAAGCAGCTTACTAGTATCAGTGTGATCTACCCTGATTAAGTGGGTGAAAGTTAATTTCACAATTATCAACACTTTGTCTATAAATATCTGCCTCGGCACCTCAGTAGTTGTTGAACAATCAAAAAGAAAGAATAGCCCTAACCCTAAAGATTCTGATGGTGGCCCTGCAAACAGGACTGCGACCCTTGAAAAGCTGAGCTGAGCTGAGCTGCTCTATCAATACCCTGTTGTCGAAGGCTGCTGAGAGATCCAGAAGAAACAACATGGTATCATTTTCTTTCACTACTGAAAGTAACCAGAGAAATCCATGCTTGAAGTCAGCCAAATGATATACATTTTCAACTTTTTTCAAGCACATTTGGTGAGCACCACTCTTTCTAGAAACTTGCTAAAGAAAAATGGATTTATAGCTGAGTCACAATTATTCCAAATCTTAAGGTTGAGGGAATTACTTCCTCTACAAAATGTCATGCCTGGGCCCACCTTTTTTGAACCCTTTCTGCTAGATCTTTACAGTCAAAATGGATAATGATGGAGGCTCCTCAAGCTATGTATTCACTTCCTTAGCCAGCAATAATTAAAATCGCCCTTGAAATGGCAGTTCTCATATAATTCAATATGTTCTATCATGATTGTAATATTGAACGTAGAGTCCATATGAGGAATCTTTCTCTAAAAATGCTTCAAATCACCTATGAAACGGCTCCCCTGCCACCCCAAAATCTTGGCTGTGTGGTTCACTGAAGATGCCATGCTGGTGGAGAAATTAAATAAAATGCACAGAAAGTACATCCTTGCAGTATTTCTAAACAATCATATTCATAGTGAGAATTAAGCCCACATATATTCTTACTAGTTAAGAGTTAGGATTTTTTTATTGCCCAGAGGTCCATATTTCATGGCTCCATATTTAGAGACCATACATGGTGATAGACCAAACACTCATTTCATCTCCAGATGACACAGACAAGGCCAGAAGTACAACAGAATTGCCAGATATGCACCTCTGAAGCTAGAGCATCTTAAATGAACCCATCCACAGCATTTTCAAATTGTGAGATGGGCCATTTTATAGATGAGATTTAGATATAAGTAAGTTAAGTAAATAATTCAACCATCAGATACGGTTTTGGGGCAGCAAGGTAGGCTGAACTCTGTCTCTGCATCCCAAATCAAGTAGAAACAGACCTTAGCAAATGTAATATGTCATCTCCTCTCTAGTCTATGTTGATGCTAAGCCAAATACCCAGTTGGGCAGAACTTGGTCAGATCAGATCTGATCTTCTCATTTCTTCTAGCTTCAGAGCAGTTGAACCCATTCCTCTATTGAAAAATCAGGTTATCTTTATACAAACTTTATAGAATTCTTCAGGGACAACTGGCAGTGTGATGGCACATTTTTCTTTTTAGTAAAGTGGGGTGGGAAGAGATCATATTAAACTGTATTTAATACAATACAATAGACTCACCAACTTTCTGTTCCTCTGAATAAGTTCCATAGTCAGGCATTTCTCTCTGATCAAGAGGTGGGTAATTTTGCTTGTACTGCACTCCATTTTCTTCATCCTCTTCTAGATGGTATTTTTTCAGTTCTTGAATGATCTCCATTATCAGATTTAAGAGGTTTTGTCTTTCCTTCAACCCCACACTAGATTCTGATTTTTCTTTACAATGTCCTGCAGAAAGTATCAATGCCATCAGCCCAATCAGCACTGAAGACCTTAGAAGTTTGCACATTGCACTTTTGAGGACAATCCAGGAAAAGAGAATGTGTTTCCCACTTACTCCCTGAAAGAGAGAAAATGTTTTTTAAAAAATAAGAAAGAAGACATGAATTTGAATAGAATATTTTTCAGTATATGTATGGAACAAGCTACTTAAGAGTTGTTGCTGCTTCCTTTTTTATTTCAGTAAAATATTCTTTAGCTAGGAAGACAGTTGGACTTCTAGATGCATTCGTGTAATAGTCTGACCTTGTCCTTCATACTCAAAAGTATCAAGAAATGTAATGAAATAGGTGAAGGAGAGAAGATGCCCTCAAAAATCAGCTGGGCAAAGAAAAAAATAAAAAACAAAATCTTAGAAAACAGCCAACTATAGCAAAGATAAAATTTCTCCATTTGCTAAGCAGATCCTGAAAATCCGAATGAAATTTATCTGTTAAGCACCCTGCCTCTTAATAACGTTAAGAGCAAATAACAAGCTTCAACAAGGAGTAACCAAAAATTGGGGGGGGAGGGGAGTGAAATCTATAGTGTCACTTGACTCCAATATATGGCTTCTAAGTCACTGGGAAATTTTTCAGCTTATTCAGATTTGCTTGACTTTATCCTGTTAATTTATTTAAAAACTTCATTTATTATTTATTTAAAATTTTCTGCTAGTGGTTACAGAGGCATTGATCAAATAATAACTTAGCTAAGTATTTAAAAATCTACATGACAATCAGAACAGAATTACTACTCTTATTCCTGGTTTGGTGATATTTTCACTATTTTCATTCAATACATTGGGAACTATTTCTAATTTGTACACTGGCCTTCCATTAAAATTCTCAAAGCAAAGTATCTCTGTATGATTTGCATCTGCCGCCAGTCGTAGTAAGATTCTACAAGGCTGCCAAATGTTGTTACAGGTCATCAATTTACTAAGTGATTACACCTACTGTACCCCATGGTATATGGTCCTACAGTGGAGCCAGTTCAGAATGCTCCAAAACCTTTCAAGGAAAACTTACATATCATACAGCTCCAGACGGAACTGGTCTGGCCTGATCCCATCCAATGCTTCCTATTCAAGGGATAAAATCTGAATTTAACATCTCCCCCCCCACGTCCCCATTTATCTTATCTGCTCAGACATCCACAGTGTGGCAATTTGGCCGACCCCACTCGGAGGTCGCTTCTTCCACATCGCTTGGGATGCTCAGTGCAGCTTCACTGCATTTGGATTCCCAAAGCTAAACGGATTGCAGAAAAGAAAGCACCCAACCCCGCATCGCGGAGCGCTCTCAGTTTTCACGGGATGGATGTCAGATTTCATCTAGAGATAAAAACGCTACTTAAAATGATTCGATTCGGACTAGATCTTCCAGTCTTCCTCTTTCTCCGGAGGAACCCATTCTGTAACCAGATCTATCTCTGGCTTGTATTCCTACAGAGCTGGATTTTTCTACAACGAAGCAACTCCCCCAGAGGTGCGTTTCGTCTCTGTCTGGACTGACAGCAGCTCTGAAGCAGAATCGGATCGAAGGAAGACCTTGCAGCCTAGCAAGAAGGAAGCCTTCTTCCAACAGGCTCCCAAAATTCGCCTGCGCCCGCACTCGCCCGTCGCCGCCAAAGAGAGCGCCCCGAGAACTGTTGAGAAGTCCGCTAAAACTTGGCCGGGAGCGAGCGGGCGCTATAGCTGCAGCTGCCACTCCGGGGCAAGCAACTCGGAGGCGCTGGCGTTAGCCGCTCCCACTTGAAGAGGCATACCTGTCTCCGCCGGCTTCAGTCCCCTGACTTAGACGGTCCGCTGAGCTGAGCTGAGCTGAGCCTCCTCCAGCAGCGAAAGAAGAGCCTTTCACCGCCCTCCTCGGCTTTTCCCGTCTTCTCCCTGACGCGCCCGCCGGCTTCTTCTCCTTCACCTTCTACTCCATGGCCGCGCTTTATATAGGTTCACAAGGAGTTCACGAGGTGGCCGCCGCCGCCGCCGAGTCAGCTTGTCTTGATTTGCGAGTGGGTGGACGGCCGGCTCCGCGTCCCACTTGGTTACCACGCGAGCGCCGCCGCTCTTCCCCTGTTGCTGCCGCCACCGAAGTTCCCTCGGACTCCCCTGCTTTGCCGCCGCGCGCTCTCCTCTTATGCTGCTCCCCCCCCGCCCCCCGCAGACGTAGAAGGAGCTGTCCCGGCTCGGGCGAAGTGGGGGTGGTGGGGGTGGAACGGAGGGAAGGAGGGGGGGGGGCACCCGCCAAGTTTCTTTAATTAGAAAGCCTGCGCTGATCATTTCCCGCACGCGCGCACACACTCCACCCTCCTACCCATTCTCCTCATTCTCTCTCGCGCACACACACAAGCAAACCACGTTTGTTTCGGACGTCCAACCTCCTCCAAGCTTCCCGCCTCGGGGTGGCATCTTCGGGGCATCGGCGGCTGCCAACTGAGCACGACTTGCCAGCAAGTTTCGTGACTGGACGGCGCTGGATGGGAAAGGGCGGACGGGGTGGAAAAGGGCGGGAATGAGGACGGGCGACGGCGATTGTCTCATCTTCCCGAGTGAGAAGGAGAAGCGGTGCCAGTCCCGCCTTCCGGTTGAAGGGATGAGGCTGTCCGGAATTCCCTCCCTGTCACCAGAGAAAGCTTCAGCCAGGCTCCCCCTGGGTTGCTCCCTCAGCCCAGGACAAAAGTCCTGCCGCCAGGTTCTCACAGAACGAGGAGCACTGCTGGACCCCGATTCGCCCGTTCTCCTACGTTTGTGGGATGGGAGTGTGCCAGGTCAAGAAGACCTATCCCTTCTTGGTTTCCCACTATTGAAACACACTTAAGAGCTGTGGAGAGTGGACCAATTCGTGATGAATTTGTCTAATGCTTTTTTTTTTAAATAGCTGCCCGCCAACAAGAAATGCTACCACAAGTTGTGGTAGAGAATTCTGCAGGGTGAATTAAGTGCTCCAAGTTGTGGGAAGAAGCACTCTTTATTTCTAAGCCTGGAAAATCCTGTCAGCCTCATTAGATGGAGTGTTAGAAGAAGTTTAAGAGGAAATTTGTGGCTTGTTTCTTTATTACATTGGTGTTTTCTGCCGTTCCTACAAGCAGCTCAAGGGGGCATATGTGGCTTTCCTTACTTTAATCCTCACACCAATTCTGTGGTTGTGCCTGCAGAATATGTGATTAAGGGAACACGGTAACTAACCTACAAATTTGGCCAGTCACAGTTTTAAGCTAGCACATTGTGCCAATTTAGTCTATGGGTTTGACTGAGCAAGCAGGTCTCATGTATGAATGCCATACTGAGTAGCAATATAAATTATTTCTTACCATTCCCTAGTTTCTGGAGTCTGTGTTATAACTGTAGCTGTTAAATTGTATATAGAGATTTAATTGCTTTAAATCTGTGGCTGGCCAAATAAAAGTACATATCAAGAGGGCACCTTTCTTTTTTCCTCTCTCTCTTTTTCCCAGTGAATTTATTTATTTATTTATTACATTTCTATGGAACCCATCTCACCTTAGTGACTAAATTTGAATTTTGAAATATATATACTATAGTAAGGTCAGAACAAAACATCAGTATCAGAAAAATTATGCAATTAAATTCAACTGTATTAATTAAATAAGGCGAGTAGGATTTCTTTCTTTCTTTCTTTCTATCTATCTATCTATCTATCTATCTATCTATCTATCTATCTATCTATCTATCTATCTATCTATCTATCTATCTTTTAAACTAACAATGACCAAATAATTAGAATTTAGTACATAGACTTTAATGGTGCACTGCAAGACCATTCAGGCTGATTTTTTTTCTCATTTAAGTAGAATAGAAGTTCTCTTTCTCCAGGCAATTTTTTTGTGATACAGTGTTCCAGTTCTGGATCTCAGAGCAGTGAGAGGCATAACATTCCAAAAACAAAAGACATGCTTTGCTTGTACTTGCTTGGAAAAATTGGTTTGGAGAGTGGGAAAGAAGAGAAGGGATAAATAAATAAATAAATAAATAAAATAAAATAAATTCAGGAATTCATAGATATGTCCTCAAATTAGAGCGGGCCTCAAATGTGACCTTTTGGATGTCTGGCAAAATCTGAGAAAAGAGAAAGAGGTAAAATTATGTTTGCTCTTATTCTGCATCTGATTATTTCTGAGATTCTCTCTGCGGAATTCCATGTGAACCTACTTTTTTCAAATTTGGTATTTTTCAGTTTTTCTGATCAGTACAAAAGAAAACCAAAGCAGCATATAAGAAATTCACAAAATAAACACACATATATTGGAGTCTCTTAACATACCAGCCATGATACCGGGGGAAAATATTAGATCTTAACAGCGTTGTAGAAAGCCAAGAGGGTCAGGGCTCTCTGAATCCTGGAACAAGTTGTTCCATAGGACTTTCACTGCAACAGAGAGGTTGTGCCTCCTTGGTCCTAGAACTGACCTTCAGGATGTTCTCTCTATCCTATTTGGTGTAAAGACTATAAATTTGAAAGCTTGCACACTAATTTATTTGATATTTTGTGTACTTCATCCTCTTACAACATCTATTCTCATGAATTCTAAATCTAAAATACTTTAGAAGCCATTATGCGTACATGATTTTTGCACATGAGATAATGGGATCACAGGTCTCCATATTTTTACAAATGAATTGGAAAGTTCACTGGTTTGCACAGACTTCAAAGTTATTGGATGATAATTTCAGAGAGATTATACATCCAACAACTTTTGGAGGCTACCATAATCTTAATATACATGCCTTTGGGTTTATGTCCCCATTGGTTTTCAACAGAGAGGTAAGTTATATTGAAAAGTATTCTACTTTACAGGTAATACAATTATGACATGTTGGATTAGGATCTGGAACACCTAGGTTCAAATCTAGCCCAAGCCACAGAAATTCAATGTGCAACTTGGGACAATCACACAAACTGCTTAAGGGAATTGTGGATAAGTTTGAATCAGGGAGTGCTATCTATTCTGCTCTGAATTTTGGAAGAAAGGTCATCTATAAGTCTCATAAAACTAATCAAAATAAAATTCATACATCATACATTGTATATCTTGCTACTATGCTTATTTAAGCAATAAAGGCAGATATTTTACTTCAGCCATGGTGCAATCCCTGTAATTGCAATTTCTAGAGACTTCAAGGAGAACCCCACATAAAGCACATTGCAGTAAACAATACAAGGAATGTAACCAAGGTATAGATAATTGTTGCCAGGCCTTGCTGAGAAAGGGCTGCAGATGATATACATCCATAGTTATGCTAATGTGCATTACAACCACCACTAGCAAATCCAGTGGCAACTGGAGCTCAGAGAGTACTCCCAGACTACTAACTTGCTATTTTGGCGGGACTATTATCCCATTAAAAATAGATTTCACTTGAGTCTATCTCTTCTGGATTTAATTTCAGCTGGTTTGCCCTCATTGATTCCCTTATTAAGATTAGGCAATTTCAACAACGTTTATTGCCTCCTTGGAGTCAGATGTAGGGGCAATAGAGCTGGATGATATTAGTCCAGTGATGGCACTCCATTTCAAAACTCAAAAAGTCTTATCACGATAGCACTCATGTCCCAACAGAAACAACGGGAACTATTGCAAAGCAATGCCTGCAAAGTCCAGTCCTAACAGGCAGCTCAGAAGAATTGCCATGGCCAGAAGTAAGAAAAGTCACTCAGGAGTCCTGAACAACTAGAAGTGACTGTTACGAAATTGTTATTGCCCAACTGGTTGGCCAAGAAATATATAAACCAACACTGTATGTTTGTAACTAAAAGTATGTAATTTTAAAAACTTTGTTGCATCATTATGCATCCTGATTGGCTGAGCTCTGTAGTCAATGTACTTAAGGAAAGCTGAATTATGGTTTGTGTGAACACTACACCATTGTTACCTGCTGATATGCTGTATCTCTATATTTGAGCTCTATGCAAGATCATTGCTTGATCATGGCTATTTACTGCTTCTTTAATATTTACTGATTGTTTTGTATTGAATTTTGTTCCTGAATGAAACTAAAGAAGATCTGGTTTGTTGTGTTTTCTACAATTGGTAAGAAGACTTGATATTTGAAAAATATCCCTGGACTGACTTCATATGTGTATGACCTGAATTGTTTTTGGACTATAATTTTGCTTTTTCCCTAAAAGTAAAATATTATCAAAACCCAGTTTGTTTGTATGTTAACTGTTTTCATCCACAATCATTCTCAGTCGCTTCCGTGCGTAATCTCAAAGGGTAGTCTGCTCAATAGTCCACAACATTCAGTTGTGAGACAAGATTACCTTTAACAGTGACCCTACCACCTAGCCTCTGGAATGGGTTGCCCATCAAGATGACCAAAGCATTCTCATATCTTCCTTGATGAAAATCCAGCCAGAATGGGTTTAACTGATTAAATCCAAATGCAATTTGAGCTATGAATCTTCTCTATACTTATCCAGAAATTGAACGTGAATTGGCATTTATAGTTACAAATATTTTACGGATACAGGGAAGTTTTCTCAGTACATGTTTTATACTGTAACAAGCTTCTTCAAGCAAGCAGGAACATATTCCACCATCAAAGAGGCATTGACTGCATCCTTTAAGCATGGGTTAGTCTCAGTCTGGCCAGAAGTGACAAAGATTAATGAAGCAGGTGGGCTATCCACATATTTGACAATGTTTTGGGGTATTTTAAATAAAAATGTGAACAGGGCAAATGGTTGCCAAGTTTCATATACCATGTCCCAGTCTTCTACTCTTACAGAGCTTTATAGCAACAACTACTCAATAACTGAGCAGTTATACAATAATAATAATAACAGAGTTGGAAGGGACCTTGGAGGCCTTCTAGTCCAACCCCCTGCCCAGGCAGGAAACCCTACACCATTTCAGACAAATGGTTATCCAATAAGTGGTCTACATGAGTGGTCTAAAGTATTCACATCAGAACTGTGCTATTTAAGAATTTCAAAAAAAAAAAAGGTCATAATTCTTCTTCCATGGAATTCTATCTCATCAGCCAAATGAATAATATAATAATAATATTCCCCCCCCCAAGATAAATACTACAGAAATGAATAGACTAAAAACTGCTATAAGGTTCTGTGTTCTTGATATATGCAAGTGATTAATCATAACAATAGGAAAAGGATTATTTTTTAAAATCAGATTAATTAAATGAAACTTATTAATTTCTTATAAAGAAATCATATCATTAAGATACCTGCTAAACAAGATAATACGGGACTAAACGTGACTGAAACAGGATACAGCAGAACAATCTTATTTGCTCTAATGGTGTGTACATAAACCGCTCCCTTTTCTGCTAATAAAGTAAATAGAAAGTTGGTGTGTTGTAATCATTTTGAAATGGATTGAGGGAAGCCCTAGAGGTAATTAAGATGAACTCTGATTGATGTAGATAAATAATCATATCCCTTGTAACATAATTGTTTCAGAAGCAAAGAAAAAGCTGTTCAGGTGGGCTGAACATTGTAACTAGGTACCGTAGTAACAGTGGTGACACATAATGGTGATAGCTGGTATTGCTCTGGAGAAACCTTTTTTAACCAAATAAGCACAAGAAAGAAAGAAAAAGAAGTATTTAATTAAAAGTCTTCCTCCAAGAGCAGTGATCCTATGAGCCCATTACTACATGAACATTTTAATTCATGCAAGGTCTCTCCTGTTCATTACTAGAGTATCATTACATTTCTGTGGCTTAGAGCTATAGGTTTTCTGTCCAGTTTCATCCTTTGAGACTTTTACAAACACAGAGAAATGCATCCCATATTCTTCTTATAAAAGTTTTGGTGCCAGTTAGCAAAGTGATAGTCCTCATACATGATTAGACATGACTGTTCAGTCTAATCTCCATGATGAAATCAAATCCATTTCAGACAAAGCATAGCAGATATTATCCCAAGAAACTGTGTATTAAAAAATAATAGGTGTTTCTTCATGGATAGTTCCTATGCTACCAAGCAGAAGACTTAACATTTTTTTAATAACAAGGAAAAGACAAAGGAAGATTGGAACATATGAGTTACAAGTGAGAAGTATCATAATTTCCCCCTGCCTCTCCATATCATTAAATTCTGAGGAGATCAGGAAATTGCAAGGTAAAATTTTCATCTGGAAGACTCTATTTAACGGGGTGTCAAACTGGCAACCCTCGGGCTGGATGTGTCATGCACAGGCCATGCCCACCCCAGCTCCATGAAGGGGAAAAACATCTTGAAATATCACATGACGGGAGCATGACACAGTGAGTTTGACACCCGTGCTCTATTATTTTACTTTATTTTTTATTTATTTGTATCCCACCTTTATTATTTTTACAAATAAGGTAGCAAACATATCCAACATACTTTCCTCCTCCTATTTCCCACAACAACAATCCTGTGAGGTAGATTGGGCTAGGGGAGAGTTACTGGTCCAAGGACACACCAGCTGACTTCCATGGTTAAGGCAGGACTAGATCTTAGAGTCGGCCAGTTTCTAGCCTGGTGCCTTAACCATGGAACCAAACTAATTTAATTGGTATTAACGCCGATAATATTTACCTATAGCTATACCTCTACATTAGGAAAACTAGCACTTAACAAACATAGACATCTTTCTGTCTCTCACTAGAAATTAACTCCATCCCAGTGCCAAGACTGTTGAAGCAAATGGAGGGGGAAATGCCAATGCCATTCCATTTTATCACATGCGACTTATTACACTTTCAGAATTTCATTCCTTCCTGTCAGAATAAATGTCTTTTTCCCCAATCAAAGAGTGTTTTTGAACACCCACAGTGAAGCAGTTAGTTCCATGTATGGCTTTGCTCGCTCTTTTGTCAGAGGACTGTCTGCACATTTCAGTTGTACATAAAAATGCCATGTTTTCAGAACTACATGATTCTTGGACTTCATGTAGGACAATTTTCAGTTTTCCAGGTATTAGGAAATGCTTTACCATTTTTGATACCCCAGTCAATGAATTTGCAATTAAAGTTTGCACATAAGCAAATGCATTTTTCCAGCACGATTGATTACCTGTACATATTTACACATCAACATTATTTAAAGTTGCATTCTCAATTTTTTTTTTAGAATGCGGAAATTAGGACCAAAGAAGCAGACTTTTTCATTATCCCAGCTAACTTTAAAATGAAATAAAATCCAAGCTAATGTGTGTGCATTTTTCTGTATGAATTCCTTAAAGCTGGTCACAATATTCAAGATTAGTCAAAATCTTTAAATTCAATTAATATATTTCAAAATACATCCTATTGGTTCTGCAGCAATAAAAGGAGTCTTGAGCTTCTTTTGCACTAATATAAAATGTCATAACAAATGGCAAAGAGTAAAAATAATGCATATTATGAAAAATTGTGAGAGAGGGAAGGGAGTGTAGGGAGTTCAGAGGAAGAAGGGACAATTTGATCCTTTGGAAGAAGGATCTGATCCTTCGGATCCCAAGAACCTTTGTTTTCAGGACACTTACATTTTTAAAAAAACAGAAACAAGAAGCAACACAGGTAGCAAAATGTAATAGAGGCATTTCTTTTTCCAAAATATCATTTTAAAATTAGAAGAGATTGGTGGCATTGTAGACAGTTGTGGTCTGTAGCATTAAATATCTTATTGTAAAAATTAATTGTCTTTTACAAAGGTATTCTCTCAAGAAGTGGAAAATATAACATAATTATGTCATACTGTGTATTGAACTCTAAGATCTTGGGAGATTACATGCTTATTTTCTATTTATCCTAGCAGTGAGAATAGATACTCTACTGGTGAGTTTTAATTCCTGTCTGTTACACATTATATCTTGATCAAGGAAATTTAATTATGGAGGCTTTCTGCATTTCTGCAAAAGCCCTCATGAAATCAATCTTCATGAAGTTTGATTTCAATCTCTCCAACATGCAGTATTAGCTCAATTCCAATTTGTAAATCGTCATATTTACAACCATATAGTGTAACTTTTAACATTTTAAGTAGAATAACTGACAAAAGGAGAGTGTGACAGATCAAGCTAAGTTAACAGATAATAAGGAAGATTCTGACTGCCATGAAATAGTTTTAAGTTTCTAGGATCAGAGCAATTGCATCTAAGAAGGAATTTGCTAATTATGGCTTTTGAGAAATCGGAGAAGATGGGCATAGATTTGCAAGTGGACTGAAAAAGTGCAACATTCCTCTTCTTTAAAAGGAGGTGGGGGAAAAAGATGACCTAGATAAATACAGACCATCTCTACAAACTCTATACATCTCTAAAGGTAAAGGTTCCCCTCACACATATGTGCTAGTCATTCTCGACTCTAGGGGATGGTACTCATCTCTGTTTCAAAGCCAAAGAGCCAGCACTGTCTGAAGACGTCTCAATGGTCATGTGGCTGGCATGACTAAACGCCAAAGGCGCACGGAACGCTGTTACCTTCCCCTAAGGCGGTCCCTATTTTCCAATTGTATTTTTTACGTGCTTTCAAACTGCTAGGTTGGCAGAAGCTGGGGGAAGTATAGGAGCTCATCCTGTTATGTGGCACTAGGGATTCGAACTGATGAACTGCTGACCTTTCGATCGACAAATTCAGCATCTTAGCCACTGAGCCTGTGCGTCCCTTTACATCTCTACAAACTCTGTAAATCACACCTAAAGTACTGCTCCAGTTCTGGGCATTTTGAGATGATAAACTGGAGCATGTCCAGAGGAGAGTAACAAAGGTGATCAGGAACCAAGAGCTTACAAAGAACAGTTGGAAATATAGGGTATATTGAGTCTGAAGAATTGTGAGAAGATATAGTTGTCTTCTGATATCTGAAGGACTCTCATTTAGAAAACAGACCAGAATTGTTAAGAGTTGTTCCAGATGACAGGTTTAAAACAATACATCTCAATTGCATGGAAGTAGACTTCGATAATGGTAAGAACTGTTCAACAGTGGAATGGAGTGTAAGGAGAAGATGGATGGCCACCTGTTAGAGATACTACACTGGTGGATTCCTGCACTGACAAGACATTGAACGAGATTACACCCCCCTCCCAAATCTTCAAAAATAACATTCTATGAATTTATCATATTTTTAAAAAAAATCAATGCTGCATTTGTATTTTTTTAAATAGTGGATTACAAAACACGAGGCAAAGCAGATTTCCTGCATTCCTGCATGTATGCTCACCAGAAAAAAGATAATAATGATATTGATGAGTAAGCAAAACTTGAGAAATCATGTCTTGCACAAGGAGAAATGTGTTTTCATCAATGGAATGTGGAATATTATTGGATTCCAAGTACAATTCAGCACTTGATAGAGTTGATAGTGAAAAAGCAGAATAGGTATTCAAAGAAACTAATAGATAGTATTAGCAGAGATATTATTTCATTATTTATTAGCAGTATTTACCTTACTTAAACGTTCCTGAATTTAGAACTCAGGGCAGCATACATCATTTTTTAAAAAAATGTCATCATCATTATTATCATCGTTATCACAATCTATTTTCCCACTACAATGGTAGAATTTTCAAAAGGGCCTGTCATGCAGATTTTAACACCAACCATGTTCATAACAGAAGATGCAGGCCCTTTGACAGTGGCTATCTAAATTATTGAGGCTTTAAAGGTAAAAAAAGCAACATTATACATAGTGAACAATTGGAAACTAGTGCAAATCTTCAATGCAACTAGCTGCCAGTTAATAGCTTTTACCATCAGTCAGAACTTAAAACTTTATATGTTATTTTTTTAGAAGGATCAATTATTTATTTATTACGGTAATTACATAAAAAATAACCAGTTAGACTTCATGCTCAGCTAATAAATTGTAGATTCAATCAGATGAAATGCTCAATATTACCTGGAAGATTGGAGGAGAAGTAATGTCCATTTTTCAAAAAAGGGAAAAAGGACAACTCAGGAACTACAGACAAGATCCTGGAATGAAATTATGAACACAAAAATAGGCATGTTACAACTAACTTGAGCCAATGTGGATTTGTCACAAACAAATCATGTCAAATTAATATTATCTTCTTTGTTAGAATTACTAGCTTAGTTGATCTGGAAAATGCTGTAGAGATCCTAGAACTTAGCAAAGCATTCAACAATGAAATACTATGAAATAGTAAAATAGGGGCTAGAAGATACTATTTTTAGCTGAATTCACAATTGGCAAAATGATTGCATCCAAAGAATGTTTGTCAGTGGTTCCACTTTATCTTGGAAAGAAATATCAAGTGGCTGCCACAGGGCTATGTCCCAAACTTTGTCTGTTCAATATTACTGTCTTGGATGAGAGAATTGAGTTATAAAATTAGCTGATAACACAAAGCTGGGAGAGTAGCCAATATGTTAGAGAGAAAGAGAGAATATACAAGATGATCTAAAGAGGTTTGAGCACTGGGCTAAAAAGAATAAGATGAAATTTAACAGGGAGAAAAATAAAGTTCAGCAACTCAGTAACAAAAATGTAAGGCACAAATATCAAATGAAGGAAACATGGCTTGGCTGTAATACCTGAGACAGAGATCCAGGTGTCCTTGTCACCCAGAAATTGAACATTAACCAGGAGTGTAATGAAACTGTCAAAATGACAACTGCTATCTTGAAGTGCATTAGCTGGATCATAATATCAAGGTCATAGGAAGCTATTGTTCTTCTGTACTTCCCTGGTTCAGATCCCACTTGGAATACTGTGTCCAGTGCTGGGCACCACAGTTCAAAATGCATGGTGATAAACTGGAATTAGCTATCAAGATGGTGAAGGGTCTAGAAAGCAAATCTTTAAGGAAGCTTAAAGGATCTGGTATGTTTAGCCTACAAAATTTATATTGGTAACAATCTTCAAATAACTATCACAAAACAGGGGGTAATCCTATTTTGTGTTGCTCTAGAAGGCACAACCAGAACCAATGTGTTGAAACCATAAGGCAATAGATTCAAGGTAGATATCAGGAGGAACTTCCTGACTATGTAAACAGTCATCCCAACACATTGGAACATGAAGAGGCCAGGTTTTCTCTGCTGGAAGAAAACAGAGGCTGGATAGTCATGCATCAAAGATGTTTCAGTGGACCCTTTATTGAGCAGGGTGTTAGAACAGATGATTTCCATGGTCCCTTCCAACGCTACGATTCTATGTGCTTGTGATTATTGCAACACATACCTTTCTTCTCTTTAGATACATTTTAAAAAGCCTTTGACTGGATGGAATGGTATTACATCTTTATGGTACTTCAGGAGGAATGTGTTTCAAATTGAAAACATCTCTGTATTGTAGAAGTTCACAAAAATTATTGAACATAAATGGTTTTGCAAATTATAGGAAACAGGGATGTCCTTTCTCACCTATCTTGGCAATTAACAGTGTCTAGAAAGCTTTAATGAAAGTCATTTGAACATAAAATTAACAATAGATAACATTTTGATTTTCATTTCTAATCAAGTAAAGCTGTTCTTGAAAATGTTTATACTTTATTTCATAAAGTATCAGGCTTCATGGTAAATTAAAAATAACTTAGATCTTTTCTATGTATAAATATTAACAAAATTACAATGTAAACTACAGGGGTTTCCAGGATCATAGGTTAAACTTTCATTTAAATTACCTTGGAATAATTACCTTGGAAAAGAGAGCTAAGACAGTGCTAAGAAATTATAACAGGGGAAAAAGTCTAGAAAATTTACAGATAACTGCTAAATTTATCAGTCACAAAGCACATAATGGCAATACAATACAATACAATACAATAGATACAGATACAAATACAAATACAAATACAAATACAATACAGCTCTTGCTTGCTTTCCTCTATATTTCAGTACATTATTCTTTCAATGAAAATCTCAACTGCTTAGAGAATAATAGGTTTTCTAGATTTCTTAATATATAGGAAGTTATACCTTGCAATTCCAAACTCACTCTGTAGTTAATATGTCATTACCCAGTTTACTACATTTCATTGCAGAAAATGCATCGGTGGTATCCATTATGATGGAATTATTTTCCATAAAAAGAAATACCATTGACTTTACAAACAAACATTCTCCATCCTTTTTCAATACCTATTAATTGGGAAACTTTGATTTAAAAATATGCACTTATTTATTCCAAATGTTTCTAATCTGCCTAAATATTAAGACCTTAAAACCTCCCATTTCTCCCTTTCTTTCATTTTTTAAAATATAACTTCTGCTAAACACAATGAAAAAAATACCAATTTTGAATTCAAGAGAAAAAGAATAGAGGGAAACAATAAGAAAGTGAAAAAGAAATAAAGCAAAAGGAGAGAAAACAGAAAAAAAAACTATTAAAGAAATGGCTTCCAATCTTTTTAACAACCATTATAAATATATTTATATTTGATCCCTTTCTCTCATTTTTGTAGCTATTATTTGTCACATTTAATATCAAAATGTGAAACTATATAATCCTTAAGTAAATTAGAATAGTTTTAAGTAGCTCCAACAGATCTAATTTCAGAAGTACATGGATTGTTAACAGATATTCAATTTAGCATATTATACATCCAATCCTAAATCTATGTGGGAGGATCACCACTTTCTCCTTCTACTGGATTCTGAGTGGGATATTTTCTGGAATAGCAGTTAAATCACCTTTAGCTCATCTCTGGGAGGCGTAATCAAGACCATGTGGTTGCCACTCAACACCCATCAAATTACAGTGAATGCTGCCTTCCTTGATATTTTATTGAAGAAGTTGTGGCGAACTTAGTACATTTCTGCACATGTAGGTTCTCTATCCAGCTGTCAAGAGCTTTTGAAATTAAGATTTATAAACAACTTTTATTGTAATTGGAGAAGTTAAGTGTTACATTCTGTGGAGTATTTCTTCTCCATCTAATGTGTTAATGGAAGGGGTCTTTAATGTATGGACATTAATAAAATATTTTGAGCAACAATAGTTTTATTTCAATTTTTATCTTCTTTTAACAAAACTTAAAAAATATTCTAATGCTAGTATTAATGTGATGAACCCAAGGGATGTTGCTAGGACCAGCTATCCAGATTTTGCAAACATTGCGTTATGCTGCTTCAAGGAAAAGAAAGCCCACTCCCCAGTATAGAGCTATGTGTGCATTGCATATATCACAAATGTGGGACTTATGCACATCAATTATACTCTGCATTTCTAGCTCACTGTAGCTTGAGTAGAACATAATAGCCCTGTTTCAATGGAATAGATGCCTGCTTCTTTTGAAGAAGCTGCTTTCTGAAATGAAACTAGTTACTTTTCAGATCAAGAAAGACTTATGGATATGGTCCAGTATACATTGATGAAAATTGCATTTTATTTTTCATGTATAATGGCATCTGACAGTTTTACCCACAGCACAGCAAAACAATACACAGCACACTACAAGTTGTTGGAATAAGTAAATAACAGCTAGCCCTACTGGCCCATCTTATTTCAGAATGTTGTTATTCATGGGTTGCCAGCCTCTGGGGCACTCACAAGCAAAAGACAGAGACACACCGTCATTTGCTGCAGCTGTTCCATAGCGGCAGGTCATCTCCACCTGTAGGTTACACCGAGTCTTCCTGTCAGATCTCAGATAGTTCTACAGGGATGCTGGCATTTTGGTGGGAGGAAGGTGGGGAGGAATGGAGTGACCTGTATATGAAGTCTCTGTTTCTTGTATTACTATGTTAATCTCTATATGAAGTTTCTGTTTCCCTGCAATGATGTAGTGTGGGAGGGGTTTGGTTAGCATTGCTTTAAATAGCTGGTTTTAAGTGAGGAGTTTCAGTTCTTGCCTAGATCTCTTGTTATCACAAACCTTTCAATAAAAGCTCTTTTTGGAATAACTGCAGTTTCAAGAGTTCTGCTTTCTTGGGAAGATGGGAGAGGCGAGATCTTACCTCTTCCTAACTAATAGCCATTGATAGGTGTTGATGTAAGAACACTCCATGACAAAGCTGATCAGGTCAAGGGGATAGATGGGGAACTCATCAAATTTGCAGATGACACCAAACTGGCAGGAATAGCCAACACTCCAGAAGATAGGCTCAAGATACAGAAGGATCTTGAAAGACTTGAACATTGGGCGCTATCTAACAAAATGAAATTTAACAGTGAAAAAAGTAAGGTTCTACATTTAGGCCAAAAAAACAAAATGCACAGGTACCGGATATGTGGTACCTTGCTCATTAGTAGTACCTGTGAGAGGGATCTTGGAGTCCTAGTGGACAACCATTTAGATATGAGCCGGCAGTGTACAGCAGCTACCAAAAAAAGCCAACACAGTTCTGGGCTGCATAAACAGAGGGATAGAATCAAGATCACTTGCAGTCTTAATACCACTCTATAATGCCTTGGTAAGGCCACACTTGGAATATTGCATTCAGTTTTGGTCGCCACGATGTAAAAAAAATGTTGAGACTCTAGAAAGAGCGCAGAGAAGAGCAACAAAGATGATTAGGGGACTGGAGGCTAAAACATATGAAGAACGGTTGCAGGAACTTGGTATGTCTAGTTTAATGAAAAGAAGGACTAGGGGAGACATGATAGCAGTGTTCCAATATCTCAGGGGCTGCCACAAAGAAGAGGGAGTCAAACTATTCTCCAAAGCACCTGAGGGTAGAACAAGAAGCAATGGATGGAAACTAATCAAGGAGAGAAGCAACTTAGAACTAGGGAGAAATTTCCTGACAGTTAGAACAATTAATCAGTGGAACAACTTGCCTGCAGAAGTTGTGAATGCTCCAATACTGGAAATTTTTAAGAAAATGTTGGATAACCATTTGTTTGAAATGGTGTAATTCCTGCCTGGGAAAGAGGTTGGATTAGAAGGCCTCCAAGATCCCTTCCAGCTCTGTTATTGTTGTTGTTGTTGTTGTTGTTATTATTATTATCATCATTATTATTATTATTAGGTTGGTGGCCATCACCATGTCTTGTGATCATGGATTTCATGTGTCTTGTACAAAAACTGTTTCCCCACCCACCCCCATGTTTTCTGTCAATCAGCTTCACATCAAGGTCCAAATATTTTGAGTGGGGGAGAAAACTTACTTCCATCCATTTTCCCTGATATGACCCCCATCAAACCCACATTCATTCAGCTTTTCTTAAGTTGAAGAGCTTCAAATGAGCTTATTCTTGAAAACAAAAACCAAACCCAGAAAGTTCCCTATTGGATATAAATAGGGAGATGCCATCATTTGGGGCCAATGCAGAAGCGTCTTGCTTGTTTTACCTGCATTGTATTTCCAAACTGAAGCTTCATTTTCAAATTTTATTTCCAATCAATACTTACTGTTGTGCATTTTAAGTCTAATCTTTAGTTTAGAGAAATAAAGATGAAAAAAGGAATCGCAGAACTATTAATATGGCTGCCCCACGCTTATGGAAAGCCTTGCCTTCAATATTTGCCAAAGATCCCTTGTTTTATAGGCCCAGTGAAAGTTACACTCCTTACCATTACATGAGGAAAAGATTATTATTATTAATAAAAAAATATTATTGCCATATTGTTGTGGCTTGCAAGATCATCTTAAGGAATTCTGTAAACAATAGAGAACAATTTTGTAATTGATCAGGAAAACCCCAAATAAACACTTGCTGGGGCTATAAATTCCCTATCTGTACCAAAAGTTCCCTGAGAAAATTGCCAAGCTACAGTGATTTCCTGTGTTTTACAAAATCCACCATTATAATCATATGGTTAATACAAAAATTGGTCCGATCTCATTTGCTGAAGAGTGGAAGTAACATATGGCCATAAGGCATGGGTATTAAAAACTGACATGGATTATGGAGAATATTTATATTAAAAAATTCAGTGTATTTTAGCAGGTCTGACTGATGGAGGATTTCGTTGATTTGTGCTATAGAGCTGGCTGGCAGGCTAAATGAGATTCTCCTGGGATTTCATCTCTCTCTATCCAATTCAAATGGATTCAATTCAATTCAAATTCAAATTCAAATTTTAAATGGACTCCAGAGAATGGTAGGGGACAGGAAGGCCTGGAGGAATGTTGTCCATGGGGTCGCGATGGGTCGGACACGACTTCGCAACTAACAACAACAATCCAATTCAAATTCCTACCCAGAAAATTGATTGTATACACATTGGCCCATTCATACGACTGAGCTGATGATTTGTTTGCTGAATTGGCAGTAGCTTTTTAGAAATCAGTCCAAAGATGATAAGAATGTGAAAGAAATAGCTGTGAGGTTGCACCGAGAACACAGACACAATGTAGAGTTCTAGATCAGTGCAAATATTTCACACAAATAATTGGTAATGGCATCTCAAACCATAAAGTGTGAAGGCAGCTACTTTGTCAAGTTAGTTAGAGGGTCAAAGTTATAATGGTTGCAAAAGAAGTATTTAACACGGTTGCAAGGATGGATTCTTAAATCCATCATTATGGAAATGGATTTGGCCTGTGCAATGGTCCTTCCCTTCTATATCTTAGTCTTCCATCTCTGTGCCTTCTAAAAGATCCCATAGCAGTCTGGAAGAGGGAGTGGGGGAAGCAGATGGAAGAAAAGGGGTGGGTGCCATTTTGCAAATGAATTTGATAAGGATTATGGCTAAACAGTTTTTCATCAACAATCTCTCCATTCTCTGTGATAACTTGGAAAGATCAATCACCACACATCACAACATGGCACAAGGAGTACTGAAGGCAGGACATTTCCATACCAGCACTCCGTGCCAATTCAAAAATTGCTCTGGATTCTGTGGTTCCACAATATTTGTCGAGCCAATTTATTTCCAGCTCACTCACAGTGAGCCCCACCAAAGTGGTACAAACGTTATTGCAGAGTTTTCCTATTACAGGGAACTCCTGTCTCCTTTCAGTTCCTAAATTTTACTCACAGGTGCAAATAATGACTTAGCAAAGGCGAATATTTGACTTTAACCCACAAGACAGGGCTGGAAATGGATAGGCAAGCTCTCAGGGATACAAGAACTCCTGATAAGTAGTCTTTATTGAAGAAAAGTTTAAATGCCTCAATGAAAAGAGTCCAATACTTTAAGCTACTGGTATGTGTATAGAAAGAATATACATTCGTGTATGTGACATTACAGAGGGCAGTGTGTGACTGCCCTCTGTAATGGATTGCTTGGCTCCGTCTTTGGGGCAGGGATGGCAGGAAGGCCTAGTTTCAGTGGTGGGATTCAGCCAGTTCACACCACTTCAGGAGAACCGGTTGTTAACTTTCTGAGCAGTTTGGTGAACTGGTTGTTGGAAGAAATCATTAGGGCAGAGAACCGATTGTTAAATTATTTGAATCCCAGCACTGCCTAGTTTCCATCAGTTCCTTGTATAGGCAACAGTGGTATCATCTTGTTCTTCTCTGACAGTGTGAGAAGTGATTCTCACAGCAAGTCTGCTAAGAGTTCTGCCTACCGTCATGGTTGCAACTATTGGGCAAAGTTTCTAGTCACAGAATTGGTGACATGGCATTAAACTACTTTCCCAGCTCCCAATGGGAATCTAAAAACATAATATGGGTTGGCAGCCAAGCAGCTGCATCTCATTATAAATGCTTAGATTTTTTTTATTGCAGACAAATGGACAAACAAATACAAAATATATTAAAAACGTGGAAGGGGGCATCAGCAGTTTATTTTATCTGTTCCTTCATGTACAGTAGAGCCAAGGAATTTTTTTTATTTCAGAACTAATAATATAATGGGTAAAATACTGAAAGTTAGGTTTTTTGCATGCTCTTATATCCAGCATCCATTCCATGGCTGGAAACTACAGGTAATCGTCGTGTCACTTACAACTACAATTGAGTCCAGAATTTATGTTCCTAAATGAGAAATTTGTTAAGTGAGTTTTGCTTCATTTTACAACTTTTATTGCTACATTTGTTAAGTGAATCACTGCAGTTGTTAAATTAGTAACATGGTTGTTAAGTGAGTTTAGCTTCCCCATTGAATTCGTTTGTCAGAACAAATTCAATTCATTCGTGACATGACCTCAGGACACTGCAACCATCATACATAGGAACCAGTTGTCCAAATGTAAATTGTGTGACTATGAGGATGTTGCAATAGTCAAAAGTGTGAAAAACAGTCATCAGTCCCTTTTTGCAATGCTCTTTTAACTTTGAATGTTGTAAGTCGAGGACTACCTGTAGCTCCTTTGCTTTTTGAGCAAATTGGAGGAAAGACAGATGGCAGGTTGATTTCAAATTAGTTTGGAGAGTGACAATGATGGCACATAGTAGATAGTTAAATTAATTTATGATTGAAGCAACATAGGAAGTAAGGCTTTTTCCTTAAATTCTTAATTAGTTCACAATATACCTTGAAAGACAGGATATTTTTCAAGTGTTAACAGAAAAAATATATAGATATATACAATTGTATTGCAAAGGTCAGCAGTTCAGCAGTTCAAATCCCTAGTGCTGTGTAACAGGTGAGGTCCCATTACCTGTCAAACTAGCAGTTCAAAAGCACATAAAAAATGCAAGTAAAAAAATAGAGACCACCTTTGATGGGAAGGTAACAGTGTTCTTTGTGCCTCTGGTGTTTAGTCATACTGGCCACATGACCACAGAGATGTCTTTGGACATCGCTGGCTCTTTGGCTTTGAAACGGAGATGAGCATAAGTCTTAATAATTCTAATAAACCTGGAAGGTGGTTAGCATATTTATTAAGAAAGAAACAGAAACGACGTATAATTGATAAAATAGAATATAGAGGTAAGGAAGTATATCAGCAAAATTTGATTAAAAAAGCTTTTTTAGAATATTATACTAAGTTATATTCTAGAGATGTGATTAGTGATAAAGATATAGATAGATATTTACAGGACCACGGTATTTTAGAAATTACAGTAGATCAAAGGGAAGAGTTGAATCAATTAATTTCTTCAGAGGAAATAGTGTTTGCAATTAAGCAGCTTAAAGCGAATAAAGCACCAGGTACAGATGGCTTGACAACTACTTATTATAAAAATTTACAAAATGAGATGATTGTACCACTTAAGGAGTTATTTAACAGAATACAAAGGGGAGGAGAAGCTCCTCCTTCATGGAGGACAGCTTTATCTCATTAATACCTAAAGAAGATCGAGATGGTGTTAAACCAGAGAATTATAGGCCAATATCGCTTTTAAATACTGATTATAAGATATTTGCTAAGATACTAGCGAATAGATTGATGCCACTGATGAATCAATTAATTCATAATGACCAATCAGGATTTATTAAGGGGAGACAGATGAGATATAATATGAGACAAATTGTAAATTTACTTGAATATTTGGAAGGAAACAGCCAGGTTTCAGCAGCATTCCTCTTTTTGGATGCCGAAAAAGCTTTTGATAGATTGGATTGGCAGTTTTTGTTTTGTTTAAAGTAATAGAAAAAATGCAATTTGGGGATTATTTTATTCAAGCAATTAAGGCTATATATCAAAAGCAAACAGCTCAAATAATAGTAAATGGTGGATTAACAGAATCTTTCAAGATTGAGAAAGGGACTAGACAAGGATGTCCCTTGTCACCATTATTATTCATTCTAACTTTGGAAATATTATTGAGTAAGATACGTGGTTTAGATCGAATAAAAGGAATTAGAATTAAAAATCAAGATTATAAATTAAGAGCGTTTGCAGATGATTTGTTTGTTTCTTTATCTCAACCAATACATTCAGCTGTATATTTGATGGAGACAATTGATCAGTATAGTAAGGTATCTGGGTTTAAAGTGAATCAACAGAAGACAAAAATGATAATTAAAAATATGAATACACATCAGAGGGAAGAATTAGAAAGAATAACTGGATATGAAGTAGTTAAAAGGTTAAATACTTAGGAGTATACATTACAGCATCGAATGTAAAATTATATAAAACAATTATGAGGTATTGTGGGGAAAAGTAATTAAAGAAATGGAGAAATGGAAGAAGTTACAATTATCATTGTTGGGAAGAGTGGCAGCTATAAAATGAATGTTTTGCCTAGATTTTTATTTTTGTTTCAAATGATTCCAATTTTGAAGAAAGATGCAAATTTACAAGAATGGCAAAAAGGGATTAATAAATTTGTATGGAAGGGTAAAAAACCGAGGATAAAGTTAAAAATAATGCAAGACGTTAGGGAAAGAGGGGGTTTAAAATGCCTAACTTGAAATTGTACTATGATGCAGTTGTTTTAACTTTAATTTCTGATTGGATTAATTTAACAGAGGAAAGGATTTTGAATATAGAAGGTTATGGTTTGTTATATGGATGGCACGCATATGTAATATATGACAAGAAAATTGATAAGACATTTAAGAATAATATGGTCAGAAGTGCGTTGTTGAGGATTTGGAAAAAATATCAATATAAGTTAGATGGAAAGATACCAATATGGACCATCCCCAGACATATGATAGAGAATATAAATATATTACAAAAAATGGAAGTTATCACTTACAAAGAGCTTTTGACTATGGAAAAAGGGGAATTACAGTTGAAATCTAGGGAGAAATTGAGGATGAAGGAAGAAATTATACATGGTTCCAGTATGGACAATTGCAATCTAGATGGAAAATAGATCAGAAAATTGGTATAAGGCAAAGTGATGATAATCTGGTAAAACAAATAAAAGATCAAGGTCAACAGCATATAAAGAGATTATATAATGTATTGGTTGAAATTGATTCAGAAATGGAGTTGGTTAAAGATTGTATGGTAAAATGGGCACAAAATTTTCAACAACCTATAATGTTAGAAACATGGGAAAAAATTTGGGTGAGGAATGTTAAATTCACGCAAGCACAAAATTTAAGAGAAAATTTTTATAAAATGTTTTATAGATGGCATTTAGATCCTAAAAAACTGTCATGTATGTATCCAAATGTGAAAGCAAAATGTTGGAGATGTGATTGTGAGGATGCTACCTATTATCATATATGGTGGACTTGCAAAAAAGTTAAAGCCTTTTGGATTAAAATATGGTGGATTATGCAGAACATTTTGAAAAAGAAGATCAAGTTTGTTCCACAGTTCTTTTTATTAGGAATAATCTCAGATTGCACTGTTATAGAGACAAAACTGATTCTGAATTTAATAACTGCTGCAAGATTATTGATTGCACAATATTGGAAGAAAGAAGACTTACCTACAGTTGGAGAATGGATTAGTAAAGTATCAAATTTAGCAGAAATGGCAAAAATTTCTGCCTACTTTTCCTTGAATATTGAAAGGGGAAGGAAATGTGCCAATCTGTGGAGATGAGAGAAATAGATTATTAAAGCCTTGTTATGGCTCAGAGGCTGAACGTATATGTGCTCTTCCTGTGCTAAATACTAGCAGAATAGAGATTTTTTTTTAAAAAATGATGAATTAATTGATTAATGGTACATTTCTTAACATTCACATTTAAATTATTCCTATGAAGCATTCCTCACCCAGCTTCTGCCAACCTAGCAGTTTGAAAGCATGCAAATAAGAGTAGATAAATAGGTACCACTTCAGTGGGAAGGTAACAGCACTCTGTAACATCTTGCTGGCCTCATGAGCACAGAAATGTCTTCAGTCACTGCCAGTTCAGTGGCCTTGAAACGGAGATGACCCCCTAGAGTCAGCAACAACTAGTGGAGTAAAATCCACAGGGACTCCTTTACCTTTTTATGAAGTATTCACACTGAGGGCATACAAATTAGAGGGTATAACATGGTAGTGTGTTTCAAATTTTTTTACTACTGGTTCTTTGGGTGTGGCTTGGTGGGCATGGCTTGGTGGGCATGGCGGGGCAGGATACTGTAAAATCTCCATTCACACCCACTCCAAGGAAAGGATACTGTAAAATCTCCATTCCCTCCCCAATCCAGGGGGAGGTTACTGCAAAATCCCCATTTCCTCCCAATCAGCTGGGACTTGGGAGGCAGAGACTAGATGGGGGCGGGCCCAGTCAGAATTTTTACTACCGGTTCTCCGAACTACTGAAAATTTCTGCTACTGGTTCTCCAGAACTGGTCAGAACCTGCTGAAACCCACCTCTGGTATAACAATAAAGTAACAAGCTCACACAGACATAAACCCTTCACACTCTTAAAGACATTTGGTCAATAAGCCAGACCAGCTATTAAGATTCCTTCGACCTCAATAATGGTATCAAATTCCTCTTCCTTATTAGGTAGAAACCTCTCCATCAATGTCATTTTGATTGCAAAGGCCAAACAAAAGCATTTGAGAAAAAGATCAGTGAGTGGGATTTGAATCTATGAGATTTAGCATCTTCTTATTTCTTTCATATGTTATGGCATTGGTGAAGAAGTATTCCACCCTGAAAAAAGAAAGAAAGAAAAAGTTTCAAATACATTTGCAAGAGCAAAATAAACAAACTAATAATAAATCAATAAAGGAGGATATTTGTAGCTCAGGGATTAAGAGAGGTCCTTGGTGCTTTCTGAGCTTGGCTGTTTTCTTGCTGATGTTTCATTACCCAAACTAGCACTGATGATGTTACCAAGTTTGGGTAATAAAACATCTGTAAGAAAACAATCAATCTCAGAGAGCACCCAGGACCCCTTACATATTGAATTCTCCACCCACACTGCTGACGTTAGGCAGATAAAGCATAAATGGAGATAGTTCATTTGTCACTAAATTTCATTAAATTGGAGATTAAAAAAAAATAATAATTACCGATTTAGAAAATTAACCACATCCATTATTAATTTCAGGAAAGATATTTATCATAGAAGCCACAATCGCTATATTAACACTTGATAGACCATAGCCTATCAAGCAATATATTCTTCTCTTCATTGGCAACCTTTGCAACACAGTGGAATTCAACTGCAAAAGATTCCTCTCTTCATGAATTCAGGACAGTCATCTTTTAAACAGCATCATGCAAACATCATTAAAGCACTGCAAACTATATATGACTTGCTATTTAGGGCTTTGTTGTGACTCTGGCTCCTGAGGCTGTCCTCACAGAGGAAGATAACTCTGAAAGTGAGGGGAGGAGCTGACAAGGCCTCCCTCTCCAGGACCCTCCTTTCTGGCAACGCCTCAGGTTCCAGCTGAAGGCCAGGAGGAAGGCATGTTGGAGCACTCACTAATAGGGAGTGATGAAAATCAATCTTGGATTGATCCCAGGCAGCGTTGGAGGGAGAGGCGTGCGCAGCAAAGGAAGAGGTGTGGAATGGCCAGGGATTGCTGAGCCACTGAGCCACACCCCACAGGGGATAAAAGTGGGTGGGGTTGCTCTGCAGGCTCTGTGATGGACAAAAACTGCATATCGTGAGTTTCGGATGGGATATTTTTCGGAATTAAGGCTTGGACTTTGTGAATGACTTCTGACTACTCTTTGAACTCTTGGTTGCTCCAGCAACGGACTACAGATACACTGACTCCTGTTTCTAGAGGTGATAAGAAACTTGGCAGGCATTCGGAAAGTAGCTGCCAGCACTTTTATCTGCTAAAGGGATTCAGGTCGGCTTGTAAAAATAAATTATTGGTAGACATTGTTTGCTCGTGTGTCTTCCTATGTGAGGTGGGGAGACAGAACAGGCTTCTTTTTTTAATTTGATCATAAGAAATAAGTTATATAGAAACAAATGTGATGGACAATATGATAAATACACATTAATGGAAACTATTCATCAGAACTTTATTGCTATTATTGAGTCTGTCATTTGCACCTCTATAACTGTCTGGTTCGGTTCTGCAACCCAACAAGAAAAACACAAACTTCAGAGGATAATTAGAACTGCAGAAAAAATAATTGCTACCAACTTGCCTTCCATTGAGGACCTGTATACTGCACAAATCAAGAAGAGGGCCATGAAAATATTTACAGACTCCTTGCATCCTGGATATAAACTGTTTCAACTCCTACCCTCAAAACAACGCTATAGAGCACTGCACACTAGAACAACTAGACACAAGAATAAGTTTTTCCCGAAGGCCATCACTCTGCTAAACAAATAATTCCATCAACACTGTCAAACTATTTACTGAATCTGTACTACTATTAATCTTCTCATAGTTCCCATCACCAATCTCTTTCCACTTATGACTGTATGACTGTAACTTGTTGCTGGCAATCCTTATGATTTATATTGATATATTGACCATCAATTGTGTTGTAAATGTTGTACCTTGATGAACGTATCTTTTCTTTTATGTACACTGAGAGCATATGCACCAAGACAAATTCCTTGTGTGTCCAATCACACTTGGCCAATAAAATTCTATTCTATTCTGTTCTGTTCTGTTCTGTTCTGTTCTGTTCTGTTCTGTTCTATTCTATCCCTGCTAGCGAGTGTCCAATCATGGAAGTAAAATTTGATCCTCTTGTCTCCTCTTTCTACAGTCAACTCAACAAGCCAACTGCTAAAGTCAATCTTTCTCCCCCATCTACCATTATTAAGACATTTTTGGATTGCCCTCGACTCTTAATCAGTCAAAATTTGCTTCTTGTTATTTCATATGTAGGTATGGTTAACATGAGTCAGAGAATGTGCAGCAAATGATCTTTTATCAGTTCAACTTGATTTGGATAAGATTCCTGGAATTTCTATGTAATTTTTCATATAGTTTGTGACTATGACTATTTTTTAAAAAAAGGTATTGGCCTTCCCATTTTACTGGATGAGATACGATTTGCCTTGGTTTTCCTCATGAAAGATAGATATGTTGTCTAAAGGGATAATGTGAGCTCTCACATTATCCCCATGAACTAAGACAGTATACTGTGTTACCATACTGTAATATATTACATACTGTCAAATTAAACCATAGATTTCCATTAAAGATTTGTTCTTTGCATAAACTTTCCTAAGACAAAACAACAAGAAGGCAGGATATATTTAAGCATGCAAATTAAGCTAAGCATGACTAATGGTGAATTAACATGATTAATGAGACCCAAAAGTATCGACCAATGTGATTATTATATTATCTTGTACCCAACCTCTGTTAGCATCGATTGATACTTTAGAATTTTTTTCCTACCTATTCTTACCAATGCCTTTTGAGTTATTTGTGCTTTATAGTTCTCCCTTTTTAAA
Organism: Ahaetulla prasina; assembly: GCF_028640845.1. Lineage (NCBI taxonomy): Eukaryota > Metazoa > Chordata > Lepidosauria > Squamata > Colubridae > Ahaetulla > Ahaetulla prasina. The sequence goes on from NC_080539.1 coordinate 147,292,433, forward strand.
AGCTTCTGAAAAATTATCTCAGGCTAGAAGATCTTTTTACTATATTCCTATACCAATATATCTAGCTGAATTTAGAGGTGTCCATTTGTTCAGAATGAAACAAATAAATAGGAAAATGCACCATACAATATCTAGTGAGCAAAAAAAAAAAAAAATCACTTTGATGCCAACTAGTGTCATCTAGGTTTTTGTGGACCAGTTGGGGTAGGTTTAAGACAGGCGTCACAGTCATTTTCCTCCTATTAAGTAATTTATTTACCGTTTTTTGAGTACCCCTTTGAAAATGTTTTATAGAAAATTGAAACTGGAACATAGCAGATGAATCAAATTGTTACATAGGGACATTTTATTTTGAAATATTGTGATCCCCCAATGTAAATATTATTGTGACATGTACAGCAGCACTATCAGAGTTCACAATAAAATCCATTAGTCTCCGCTCTAAAAGTTTTAAAATCAGTGAACGTGATGGAAAATAAAATAAAAATCAGTATATTTCTACAAAATTAAACAATGTCCCATTAACCCAAGAATAACCCTATAGGAGTTATGAGGTTTGTTGCTACTACCAAAAACTTCCTGATTTGGAGATTCCTTTATTTTTCTCCTCTATTGTTTTATGCATATCTGAGCTAATGTGAGTGCTGTAGACAGAGCATGGGAAAATATGGAACAGTAAGTCACACTGTTAACTTTTAAAGAAGGAATTAAATGACTCTTTATTAAATATTTTATAATGGGTTGTAAATAGGTTCCCTAAATATGTTGATGTATTTATAAGGCTGTCAAACTTTGCCTTCTCTGGCACTAAATATACATTCATAAACCTCTCAGTGGGACAGACGGAGGTCATCAGAGATTCTGGATTTCTTCCCTGAGATCTATCCTTCTACCCGCATCTCCCAAATCCCCCCACTCCCAAATCCTTCTCCCCCTGTGTTCTTCCCTCCCTCTGGAATGCAAGTTGGGAAGAAGGGCCCTGAATTACATGCTTCGGGCGATGGATCTTATGCCCAATTATCACAAACTTCTTTCTAACTTTACTGGTTTTATTTGGAAATATAGAAGAGTTTGGTTTTTAAAAAGCTTTTGGAACATTCTTTAATTCTTTAATTGTACGACTGACAATTATACGACTGACTAAAATCCACCACTCAGTGAGGGCCATGTTCTTGGGCCTGAATGGCTTAAGATCAATTGAATTTGGAATAAGAACACAATGTTTACTAAGAAAAAAAAATATTGCTACGTTCAAAGGTTTTACTGCCAAACATGGTATAAGATTTTAGCCTTCGAATTAGGAACAACTCCATTGTAGTCTGTGGAAGTTATTTCTACAGAGATATGTAGCAGTATGCTGGAGAGTCTTTAAAAATACTCTGAATTGGGCTCTACTATGAGCAATAACATTAAATGAAAAAAAAACATGAAGTGCTGTATTGAAGTGTATAAATTGTAAACATCTATACAGTGACTTCTAAAATTGAGTATGCATCTGAAAGCTATTATCCCACTAGTAATGGAGAAAAAAGGAACATTTTATACACACACACACACACACACACACACACACACACACACACACACACATATATATATATACGCTAATCCAATTGTTCCACGCATATAATAACTTCTATTTGTATCAGAGAAAGCTAGTTACTATATATGGCACAGTTGTTTCTATTCAGAACATACACGCAAGTCAGCAATCAGATATGTATTACCATGAATAGAATAGAATAGAATAGAATAGAATTTTTTATTGGCCAAGTGTGATTGGACACACAAGGAATTTTTCTTGGTGCATATGCTCTCAGTGTACATAAAAGAAAAGATACATTATTAGGTATGAATAAAAGAAGGGGTTTGCAACGAAAATGTCATTATGCATCATAATTATTTATCCTTATTTTTCAGCAACTAAACTATTCTCGTCACTCTGCAGAAGTCAAAACTTAATTTAATCCCTTTACCTATTATAATTATCTGATGATCATATGAATTCATTGTTATGAAATACATTTCACAATTATTTCATAATTTCAAATCAGAGTTTACATTTTGTAATTTTTGTTTGATGCTCTCTATACTTCTGCACAATAATTAGAGAATTCCCTACCATTATAAACACTGCATATCTAGTGAAAGATCGATGGATTTGTCTTTTCAACTTGTTGTCTTGTTTTCAGTACAACTAAGAATACACGGTTTAAGTACTCAGACAACCTGCTGTGTAAAGGGGAAAATCTGAACTTCTTTTAGCAAAACACCATTGAAGTGTTGGAAACACTGCTTCTTTAGCTTTGGCAGCATTGCAAAATAGTTCAGATGTTTTTAGCAGCTCATTTAGTAGATGGTTATGCCAGTAAATGTTTCCTTTCTGCTTTTCGTTGTCTTAGGCTCTTTTTCTTATGGCTCAGAGTTTACATAAATAAAGCAGCCCCTGCTACTAGCTACTTAAACTTGGATGGTAGAGTACTTGTCAGCATGGTTCTTTCAGGATCATTATGGAATTAGAAGCTTTAGGAATATGGTAATGATAGGGCTACCAGAACGGTAGAGCTACCAGATTATTGTCAGATAAACATCCAGATTATCTGACAATAATCTGGATGAACATCAATGGCAGCAAAAAATTAAGAGCATCCCACTTAGTGCGAGGCATGCTATTTTCATCACATATCACTCTTACTACGTTCAGCAACCAACCTTCAATTTTATATTCACAGAAAAAAAAATCCCTTATTTATATGTTCTCTAAACAAACAACATACAATAAACTTTTGCCTGTTCATAGATTGCTCAATAGAAAAGCAAAAAACCTGGTCTGCTTACCTTCTGCCCAGTTTAAAGTCCCAATCCACTTTCCAAAATTTGCTTGTTGTCATATTTTGTACCCAATCAGAACTCTGTCCCATTTCTAAGCACACCTAACAAATGAATTGTCCATCCTTTTTTCATTCACTCTTATTATCTTTCCCTTTGTGTGGGCGTATGATATCATTCTTCCCATCAACAGATACAATTCAGTTTCCATACATATTCTTAGAAAGATGCACAGCCACCCCATAATCAGATCACATCAGGGATGAAATGCTCCTGGTTCAGACTTGATCAGACGATCTGGTAGCGATGGCGGTGGGTGGTTCAGAGAACCGGTAGCAAAATCCCTGCCCCCCCCCACTCATGCCTACCCAATGCCCGTTCGCCCGCTTCCCTGCTTGCCGCTTCTTTTAAGAAATGCTTTTAAAAGGTAAAAAAAGAGGCTCTGACGATCACAGCTGAGCCACACGATTGTCAGAGCCTTTTTAAAAAACTTTTAAAAGCATTTTTTAAGCAACCTATTTGGCCGAACAGATTATAAAAAAATACTTTTAAAAGTAAAAAAAAGATCGCGTGGCTCAGCTGATCACCCCCCCACGCGCTGTTCTACTTACCCCATGCCTCCTGTTGGCGTACACTGCGGGTGCATGTGCACCTTGCATTTGGTGCGTGGTGTGCACTGTGCATGTACGTGCGCAACGTGCATGCACAGCCAGCGAACCGGTAGTAAACCGGTTCAGATTTCACCACTGGATCACATCCATTATTCTACATTTCTCCAGTCAAACCAATCACACAACCAGCTTCAACCAGCTTAGCATTTCACAGCATTTATCACTTTCTTTATATCCCTTTTTCTTTGATCGCATTTCATCATTAGTTTTAGTTCCACTCTTCAGCAAATAATAACCTTCCAATGCAGTCTCTAAAACATTTCCTTCCAGCACACCTCCCTTAAAACAAGATTATTATGGGAACTGTAGCCATTTAATATGCTAGCTCTTTTCAGAATAGCTCTCCACCTAGGAAGGACTTGGTTGCTCCATTTCTTTGGAAATTGTCCTACTCTAAATATGCCCTATTTTGGATAACTGGCTTTTCCTTAAATCAATGTTTACGTAATTTTTTTTAAATTTATTTACATTTATATCCCGCACTTCTCCAAAGACTCAGGGCGGCTTACAGTGTGTAAGGCAATAGTCTCATTCTATTTGTATATTTACAAAGTCAACTTACTGCCCCCCCAACAATCTGGGTCCTCATTTTACCTACCTTATAAAGGATGGAAGGCTGAGTCAACCTTGGGCCTGGTGGGAATCGAGCCTGCAGTAATTGCAGGCTGCTGTGTTTTAATAACAGGCTATCTTACAGCCTGAACCACCACGGCCCCATTAATTTAATTAATGGCTTCCTGAAAGTTTATTCTACAATACACCATGTGCTCCATCTGTTTTTCTGCACACATGACATATTCAGGAGAAGACCACACTCAGGGATGGCAGACTAGAGTTGCACCATTTCAGACTGCAGGTGTTATATTTTTAATGGACCTCTGTATGAAGCATTCTCTACTTGTAATAAGTCTCTGGGAGTCAGCTCTATTAGAATTTTTCTTCCTAAGTTTCTGTCAGCAAGGAGCTTTTTACACTGATTGTTTTCAAAAACATGACAACCTCATGTCTGCAGTTCAAAGTTGAATTGGTACAGGTAGTCCTCGACTTATTTGTTTTTATTTATTTATTTAGTTTGTCAAACATGTACAAGATACCACAACTGAGCCCAAAATTTATTGTGTTAATTGAAACATTTGTTAAATGAATGAGTTGTTATGTTAATAACACAACTGTTAAGTGAATCTCACTTCCCCATTAACTTTGTCAGAAAGTCGCAAAAGCTGATCACATGACCCCGGAACACAGAAATTGTTATAAATATGATTGAATTGCGAAGGGTTGAATTTTGATCACATGACCGTGGGGATGCTGCAACGGTTGTAAGTGTGAAAACAGTCATAAGTCACTTTTTTCAGTATCGTTATAACCAGAGGTGGGATTTAGCCAGTTCTGTCCAGTTCGGGTGAACCAGTATTGGCGATTGCGGGAGGATGTAATGAGCAAGCACTGCACATGTGCAGAAGGCCTTGTCCGTGCACAGACAAGGCGCATGCGAGCTCACATTTGTGAACTTGTAGGGAAGGTAAGTGAATCCCATCTCTGGTTGTAACTTTGATCACTAAATGAACTGTTGTAAGTTAAGGACTACCTGTACTGAATCCTACCATCTCTATTTTTTTTCTGCATCATATAAACAAACAAAACTGGCTGTTTTTAATTGTGAAGTAAAGAAAAATAGCTGTACACCACTTCATTCTAGATCTGTTTTGTCTAAACATCTTTTTGGAGGTGGAATATTGGGTAGAAGAATGAGTTTCAACAAGAAACCTGTGTAGAATTGTAATCTGGACTGAAACCATTGTTTTTCTCACACAATAATACCTAAAATTGTGTATAAAATGCTGAATCATTTCTTTTGGTTATCATGAACATAATACAGTCAGAATTAAACCCATTTAAGTTTTAAGGGTAGATACCTGTCGTCCTCCAGATGTTGCTTAATTCCCATTCCTGTGTCAACATGCAAAATTGAGACAGATGCTAGGAGCTGTCATCCAATATATGATCTATTCTGTCCAACATATCCCAAAGAGAAATACTGTTTCCATCTGAGAATAGCCTTGAAGACTTCTTCAGAACCCAAGGACACCTTGCCTTAAGCTAGACAGTACTTCATAAAGGTATGTTGCGACAAAGTCATTTTTTTGTGTTTTGAGAGTTGGAATCGGTTTGCACTATTATGCCCAGAAGAAAATTGTAAGATATTTTTTGTCACATTTCTGAGACTGGTGGAATGTCTGAGGATGGGTCCTAACAGTTGTTTGCTGGTGTATGTTGTAGCTGGTTTATAGAGATTTTCTTGGTTTGTAGATTATGGAGGATTTTTTAAAAATAGAGATGGTATAGGGCCGGGGTGTCAAACTCGCAACATCAAGTCATCACCTGACGTATCACTACTTTCCTCCCCTTTGTTAAACCAGGGGTGGGCGTGGCCAGCACGTGACGCATCCGGCCTGAGAGCTGCAAATTTGACACCCCTGGTATGGAGTATCAGTGGAATTTGACTGATGGTCTTGTGAGAGAAACTGCCAGCATCCCATGGCTGGTGTGTGACCTTTCTTGTGAGGTAGCAGCCATCTTGTCCCTTATGTGCTTCAGCAGGATTTGAAGAACACAGGAAACACTTCAGATTACTTCAGCTGTGCCTTTCAAAGAAACAGATGGAGGAGAGGCGCAGATGATCCATACAGGGCAATTATGGGACTTATGTGGGTTTGGGATGCTGGGATTATTGCTGCTTGTTCTCCCCCGACCTCAGCCCCATGGGAGATGGAAAGGGGGTGTATCAGCCTACCCACTGTACACTGGTTGGTCTGATAAGAGCAGGAGTAATCAGGGGTTGTGGAATATGGATATGGTTAGGTCATATCTGATGATCTCAGTTTGGAATGCTGAATGTGAGGCAGAAGCATCCTTGAAACCTGAACTGTCAGCTTCTTAGTTGTGAAGGGACCCCCTTGATATGGGGCTAGGATGGCAGAGGTTGGACAGAGAATGTGTGTTGGGTGGTGGTTAAGGGAAAGTAAGAACATGGCAGCATTTATTATTAATTAGGCAGCATGAAGGAAAGGTGCTTTAAATCATTTTTTTTATTTCATTTTGTCACAACAGTATACACAAACATTGTCATAAATAAAACAACATATCTTGAAGAATATATATATATATATATATATATATAAGTAAAAAAATATGCATCAGCTATATTAATTTGATATAATGAAGGGAACAATAGGACAGGAACGGTAGGCACTTTTGTGCTCTTATGCACGCCCCTTATAGTCCTCTTAGGAATGGGGTGAGGTCAATAGTAGACAGTTTTTGGTTGAAGATTTTGGGATTTTGAGTAGAGACTGTGGAGTCAGGTAATGAGTTCCAAGCATTAACAATTCTCAGTGTGTAGTGCCAATTCTGCATTCTGATCAACCTGGATTTAGCCTTTTATCTAATTCCTCCCCCCCTCCCAGATGATTCAGCAGTCCCCCACTCTTTTGGAAGGCCATCAAGAGTACTGAGGTACTGGGATAGAAGGAGGATATCTGTCTGGCATCCCAACGGTGTGATGGAAGCACTAGGTTTGGCTTTGTTTTAATGGTCTTTGTTTTATGATTTATAGATCTGGGCTTTATTGTTGTGAACCACCCGGATAAACAAATCTTTAAAATAAATACATAAAAAAAACCAAATTCTATTCTCCTAGAAACTTACATGTCTCAGAAGGCATTCTGTGTAACCAGCAAAAAAGAAAAAAGGCAGGGACCTTCTCCACCTTCCCTGGTCGCAGTGACATTAATCCAAAATTCTGAAACTTTAGAACTGCATTGTGACCCATGTTCTCACAGGGAGGTACCTCTTGAGCCCATATAAGCACAAAGCATCTATCTTGGGAAAAAGAAGCAATGTTCTGAGGGAAGAGAAAGCTCTTGCAGCAGGACCAGCTGGAGAGATTTTCCTTCCAGTTGCAGAGGAATATAATTGCTAACAGAAAACTCTGGAAGTTCGTCACTCTTCTCACATGTCCTGGTTTTCTGGGAAAGAGAGGAAGACAATGGATGTTTCATTTCTTGCGGTTATTTGTACGTAGCCCTGCACAAGGGCTTGACATGCTTGCAAAATATAAAAAGTAACTGCTGCAGGATGGGGCAAGCTTAAAGGCAACTTGAATTTCAAACAGGGATTGAGATGGTTTTTTAAAAATGTTTTTAAAAGCACAGAATTTAGCAGACTTGTGTCATTTATCATTTTAGAAGTTTGTCCAGGGATACTACTGTGTTCCAAAAAAGTTCAAATTTCCCACACATACTTATAAGCCCAAATATTGAACATAATGATGTTTAACTTTTCAGATCTTTAAATAGCCGTTCCAAACCCAATTATAGTTTTAAGCATAAGCAAACAAATATGGCTTGAATTTCTCAATCAACTAGCCTTTTGGGTGACTGGCTCCTCTGGCTTATTTTTGTACTTTCTCAAGAATTGTTCTTTCATGGGACAAAGAAATCCTTTCAGGGTTCATAATGTTAATAACAATACCAAGACTTGTTTCTATTTTTATTCAGAATGTTTTTGTTTAAGAGAAAGATGCTTCCCCAAGTCAGAAGGGTTGTTGCAGGCAACCATGGGAATTGCCAATTTCTGGTGGAATGAGCATTTGTCTTGCAATCTTGTGAAAATGATTGCGAGGAAGCCTGCTCCAGATGAAGCCTTCCATGTATAGAAGAACGCCTAAGTATGGGAAACTCTATGGCCTGGTTGATGCTTATGCTCCTGGGGAAAGTGGGGTGATGGTGGTTATGAACATTTTTTCCTTCCTGCTACAGCTCCTGAACTGCCTCAGGGCATCCCCCACTCTTGAAGGACATGCTTCTTTGGGAGGGGGGGTTATCAGGTCTTTCAGGTAAAGTAAGAATCAGAAATACACTGGAATACACTAGGAATAAACTGACAGAATTAAATAGGATCTAATAATATGTAAGTCCTATGTAGTTTTACACTTACTCAAAGCATCCATTTTGCCCACTTTATGACTTCCTTTTCTTTAAAGTGCAAATATGAAAATATAACCTTGTACATGAAAGTAGGCCCTCAAAATAATTGTGGGTCTGCTTTTAGAATTTTGCTCTTTCTACCAGATCCAGCAGGATCCTACTTTGGATCCTTTCTATGTTGCTAGATCAGGAGACATCTGTCATGATGCCAGCCCTATAGAAGTCTCACCTCAGAGATTCAGATGCTCTCGATCCTGTTAATCTTTATTTTTGTAGTCCTAGAGCACCCAGGTCAGTGTTTCTCAATTTTGGCATCTTTAAGACATGTAGACTTCAAGTCCCAACGAATTTGAGTCTGGGGAATTATGTGAGTTGAAGTCTGCACCTCTTAAGGTATCTGAAGTTGAGAAACCTTGTCCTAGCTCATGCTTTTAAAAAGCCAGGAATTTCCACATTTTGGGCACAATAAAGACCCCTGATAAGTTCACTGCAGTTATTTTAACCTTTTTATTAAATAAAAATGTGCCCAAAATTCTGCCACCATCTGCTCAATGCTGATGTCACTTCATCAGAATGAATGACCTTTTATTACCAGACAAAATATTTTAACAAATATGCCTCCTTCCATAAGAAAGTTATCTAACCCTACTTTTGAAACTGACTAGTTATATGGGCAGCTTGTGGAAGTAGCAATCAGCTGGCCAACAGGAAATCTCAGCTACTTTAATATTTAGAATGGCTTTACGTTTAAAGCAGGGGTCTCCACCCTTAGTAACTTTAAGGCTTGTGGACTTCAACTCCCAGAGTTCCTCAGCCAGCTTTGCTGGCTGAGGAACTCAGGGAGTTGAAATCCACAAACCTTAAAGTTACTAAGGGTGGAGACCCTCCTCTACAGCTAAGATATGAATGCATTATTCTTTTGTCAATACTTATTGTGGTACTAATGAAAGCTTGCCATTGCAAAGACTGCAGCTCCATCTAAAAAAACTGGGGTCAAAAAGTTTTTTTAAAAGTTTTTTTTTACTAATTTACTCATCTAAATAGTGTCCTTAGCATGCCTTTTGTTTTGGTCCCAGTTTTTGCTTAATTTGTATTTTGTCCAACCTAAACTAATACATTTCATATGTTAGTATGAATAATTCTCAAGGTATGATAATAGGAATGTTAACATAAGCAGTACAGTAGTGTTCTCCTTTTCATTTCTGGGAACAGTGAGATCCTTTGTTTTCTGCCTTCTCCATTTCCTATTAGAGTGGAACAATCCAAATGACATTTCATTACTGCCCAGAATGATGTTTTCTTGAGAGATTCTGAGAGTATGCCATATTGTTTAAAAATAAGTACCGGTAAGCAGTTAAGGCAAAAATAACACTCTGAATGCAGAATGCCGTGTGACCTCTTGTATTTTGCACAAGGGACATACCATAGCGTATGTCTCAGGAATAAAGGAAATTATTTGCCTCATGGATGAAAAATTGGATTTTTCTCCAGGGCCTCTTACATTTGGACAAAGCATTCACCTCTTCTGCCCAGCGCAAGAGAGACTTCTGCCATCACTAATGTATAGTGGCTGTCAAGTATTTCTTCCACCTGCCAAATGTAAACACCTCAGGGAGATTCTCAAAGCATCTTTGAATCTCCTTCTCTTGAAGCCTTTTTAGCTCTACATTATCTTATTTATTGACCTTTTATTTTGTAGTAATAGATCGGTCAATCAAGGTAGCAAAGAATCAAAAACAAATGGCAGAAAAATTAAAACTTCATTAAAAACAGCTGCTAAAACCCTAATTATTACAACTGAATGTAGAGTAAGGAGGAAAGACTTGAGTCATTTAGTAAGGCAGAAAAAAATAGGGACTAAGGAATACCATGGCTTGGATTGACATTGGAGAGCAGGCTCTCACATGTGCTATTGAAGAGGCCTCTAAAAAGGCAGGGTCTATAGAGAGGTTATCCAAATATTCTTGATTCCCAGCTAGATACTAGATACTATAGGTGGATGGTCCTGTGGATAGTCAGGGATGAAAGAACAGTCCTGCTAGGTGAGACCACAGTACCATCTACTGTAGTCTGGCATCCTTTTCTTCAGATGACTATGAATCCAGATGTTTTCCCCAGGAGACTTTGCACACCGTTGGATACCTTATTGCCATCCAACAAACTGGTTAATTCATGGTGCAAAATAGAAGATAGATCACCTGTTGTCCTATTTTCCATCTCTATTCTGCTACCATTATGTATATTCGAAAGTTAAGGCTGTAATCATCAAAATCCTCTGTTTTGGGTATTGGCCAGTGGTGGGTTTCAAAAATTTTTATCCTGGTTCTGTGGGTGTGGCTTGTGGGCATGGCATGGCTTGGTGGGAATGGCAGGGGAAGGATATTGTAAAATCTCCATTCCCTCCCCACTCCAGGGGAAAGTTACTGCAAAATCCCCATTTCCTCCCAATCAGTTGGGACTCAGGAGGCAGAGAATAGATGGGGGCGGGTCCAGTCCAAGGTGGTATTTACTGGTTCTCTGAAGTACTCAAAATTTCCGCTGCCAGTTCTCCAGAACTGGTCAGAACCTGTTGAAACCCCCTCTGGTATTGGCCATGTTAATTACCACGGTATTGTTCCTGGACAGTTTGAGAGAGAAAAAGAGAGAATCTCTTGCTTGCTGCTCATCTCTCTCTCTCTCTCTCTCTCTCTCTCCCTACTTTTCACTGCCTTTTGCCTGATTTTGCCAGTTTTCTTTTAAATATTTGTTGATGTTTCATAAATGAGCACAAGACTGCATTATTTATGCTAGTTATACTGAGTGGTGTGTGTATACCCTTGGTCTGATCTGGAGGTGGGGATTGACTGAGAGGATGCTGGTTGCAAACTAAACTAGAAATTTGCCCACTGTAATTTCCAACCTAAGCAATTATCTTACCCACTATTTCTCCCCTGCAACCTATGCCCAGTGGTGCATTATTCATGACTATGGAGGTTCCATATCACCACTGTGTACACTTCAAAATCCACCCATGAGGCTTAAAGTAGGACAGGGATACAACCACGTGTTGCCCTTTCCCTCCAGATCTCTGAGTTCACCCTCCCTCTTAATCAGTTCCTTCCAGGGTGACACCTTAGGACCCCCAAACTGGGCTTCCAGATTTGCACGGCCAAAAACTTCATTCAGACTCTGGCTTTGGGTGTTGAGAAGAGAAGAGAAGATGAAAGAGGGAGATAAAGGCTTGAATCTATGAGCTATGTTCCACATGAGACCGGACCAGTGGTGGTATTCAGCCGGTTCTATCCGATTCGAGCGAACCCGTAGTGGTGGCTGCGGGAGGCTCCGCCCACCTGCCTGGACATCATCACGTCACGTTTTTGATGCTCGGCGCATGCCCGGAAAGACCTGCGCATGCACAAAGATGGCATGTGTGAGCTCACATTTGTGAACCGGTAGCGGGGGTAAGTTAATACCAGCCTTGGACCAGACCTATTCTATGTCTAACCTTTTATGGGAAATTTTAATGGCAGTTCTCAGCTGATAAGACTTTGCTCAGTGGTCCTCTCCCCATCCTGCCATGGACATCTGATCAGCTCTGAATGCTTTCAAAACAAAAGTGGCCATCATTGTGCTAGGACATTATCCTTCCTTTATTTTAATCCAAACAGACCAGTGGGCTTTGTTATAAGCTAAGGGTCTGCATTTATTTAATAATTCAATTTTTACCTGGTTCTTTTCCCAGGGGTATTCCGTACTCACAGGTTTACACAGAGTAAAATACCCAGCACTCAAAGAAAGAGGAGGGACAGAACAGAAGAGGAAAAAGCAAACAATTGCAAGCCCACTTCATTAAAGATACAGTTCTTTAAAAAAATTGAGATATAAATAAGATGAAAATTGTTAGCATATGTATGAAGAGAATAATGATATTTGATGTTAATAGGGTATTATTATTGAAAGATGCTAAGAAGAAAATGGGGAATTTTACAATATTTAAATGTGTAAAGTACTTAACATATTATAAAATTAATGTGAATGTGAATGTGAAATATGTGATAAATGATGAACGATGTAGCACAGAGATGTTTGTACCCAGACGATACACTGCATAAGGAAAGGTGGAATGTTTTATATTTGTTTTTTTTAAAAAAATAAAAAAAAAATATTTTAAAAAATTGGGAGGGAGGGGCAGTTTAAAGAACTTCAAACCTTGTGTGTGAGAGAGAGTTGGGGGAGGGAGAGAGGAGGGAAAGAAGGAGTGGGAGAAAGAGAGGGAGGGAGGGGGAAGAGAAAGAGACCCAGCTTTTCCTAGTTTTCTTTGCTTTTTCAGAAACATACAGATCTAATCAAGATCAGTCAAAGATTTGTACATTGTACAGTTAAAACCCTCATCTCTAGACACTCACCTCAGGTTGGGAATTCATCCCTTCCTTGAAAATTCCCCCTCCTCCATTTCCACTCTTTAAACTTTGCAGTTATTAGTTTTGAAGCTGGAGAGGGGAGAAGATTTAAGCCTACTCTGCCTATTTGTGCTGGTTGCCATACTTCCCAGAGTGTCAAAATGAAATAATTGCAGGGTCCCTGGTGCTCTCTGAGCTTGGTAGTTTTCTTGAGAGAAAGAGAGCACCAAGGATCCCACAGTTCAACCTTGAGCTTTAAATATTCTCCTCCATTGAAAATAAAAATTAAAAAATCCTCTATGGGAGCGACAAACAACTTATTTATTTATTTATTTATTTATTTATTTTGTCACAACAATATATATAAGCATCATACAAAAGATTATATAGTATATAAACATATATATGAGTAAATATTAGGAGGTATAAGCAGAAGAAGAAGAAAAAGAAAAACAATAGGACAGGAACATAAGAGAATGTTTAATTGCTCCCAGAAAATGGCTGTGAGAGGCATTTCTGAAAGTCACTGCTTTCAGAGCAGAAGGGATCATCCAGTATAACTTTTCACCTCATTCTGTTTCAGTCCTCTATATCGCTTTCAGGGTATCTTATTTTAAGATGAGAACCCTTTGGGATGGAAGTTTGTAAGTTTTTAAACTTTGTAAAGCCTGGTACATTTTCAGGATGCTAAATAAATAAATACATAAACTCTGAAACTCTGAGTATAGCTACGATACAGTATGGTACTTATTTTAATCTAATGGATGGAACCCTGATTTACCATGTGTTGCTTTGCTCAAGGGGCGGCACCTAGCCAATCTTGGCTGATCCCCCCCACCTCCCCCCCAAAAAGTAAGCAAAAATCTAGAGGTTTGTTGCATGGATAATAAAAGATCATTAGGAAATAACAAGAATGTAAGAAGCTGGAAAAAAGCCCAGATGAAAGCAGCACAAACCATTACCCAATTGTTGCCAAAAACATACCAGAAGCTTCTATGGATGTGGAATCAGGAGGAGTTAATGTCAGCTCAAGGGATGGTTTATTTTCACATTGGCATCATCTACCACAGAGTCTCTAAATCTGTCAACTTTAAGACTTGTGGATTTCAACTTCCAGAATTCTCCAGCTCTGGGAGTTGAAGTCCACGAGTCTTAAAGTTTGTCAAGTTTGGCGATCCCTGGTCTGCCATATGAGTCCCAATGGTCCTGAGAGGGAAATTCACACATTCATCCAGGAGTGGCTGGAGCTTCGCTCTGTGCACCTGGAAAAATGCTATAGTTTGAGAAAGTGAATGGAAGTGAATCAATTGAAACCAAGCAAGAGAATTTAAGAGAGTGGATAATTAGTTGGTATGTAATATAATAAATATTAGGACAAACATTTTACTATAAATAGATATGTAACTATGGAAAAATTATAAATGAGAATTTGCTATTAATTGGAAATGAGATGTTGAATCATGGTATTATCAAAAGTTGTAAAATATGACTATTGTGTAGGTAATGTGATAAGTAGATATAGCTACGCATAATAATAGTAGAATTATATGGAACAAGAAAACTAGAGTTTGAATGAGAAAATTAGAAAAAAAGAATAGGAATATGTTGAATGCTTTAAATGATTGTGATTGATATTAGAAGTCACTATTGAGATATTAAATAATGGAAGAAAGAAAGAAAGGAACTTTAATATATATAGAGAGGAAGACTTAAATAATGAGAATATGAATAATAAAACAGATTATCATATCTTTGAATATAAAAATGTGAAGGGGGAAAATGTTAAAGAAAGTTTAGAATGGAAGGATGGTAAAGCAATGTATTAGTAATATGGAATAAGGAAACTGGAATGTAATAATTATGAATATGTTTATTTGTATTGAATTGCATGATACTCAGATACCACACCATTCACATAATGATATGTATATACAAAAATAAAAAGCTTGATTTAAATATATGAATCTGAATGGTTTTGAGAGGAAAATTCACACATTCATCCAGGAGTGGCTGGAGCTTCACTCTGTGCTCCTGGAAAGATGCTATAGTTTGAGAAAGTGAATGAAAGCGAATCAACTGAAACCAAGCAAGAGAATTTCAGAGAGTGGAGAAGAACAGATAAAGTACCCCTGGGAGGTAGTAGAGCAGAGAAGATCATATGCAAATGGGCATAGGGATATGACTGCCTTAGCAAATAGGTGAATAGTGATTTAATACATGTTGCTTAATTCCAGTGGCATCCAGAGAAATGGAAACAAGAGGTCATCTTGCCTAGAGTCCCCTGACTCGTGCTAACATCATGGCTGAGTGATTTTATGGACACTGGACACTGATTTAATTCATGCTGTTGGCTCATATGATACACTGAATCATAAATTAGCCTAATGGGCTAAGTTCACATAATACTTTAAAACCACAAGGAAATAAGGATAAATTGATTCAAAGAAAACTTTGTATGTTGAGTGATTGTAATGGTATATGGGAATGACCTTGGGAAACAGCAGAAAAAGTCACAAGACTAGACCAAAGGTCTCCAAACTTGGCAATTTTAAGACTGGTGGATTTCAACTCCCAGAATTCTCTAGCCAGCAAGGGATGTTGAAGTGCACATGTCTTAAAGTTGCCAGGTTTAGAGATCCATGGACAAGGCAATAGAGAAGTAGCACCTGAATCCACAGGATGAATCGGAATGTGGTAAATGTCTCAGAAGTGACCCTTTCTAATATCTTGATAAGTGGGGAAAGATGTACTTTTAGACTTGCGAGAGTCTGTTAATGTACACTTACAATAAATTTAGAGCTAGGACTGTACTTTGGTGTGCTTTTGTCTGGACTACTTTGCAAGGCTGGCAGTAATGCAGGCATTGTGTCTAGGTTAAACATAGAGTGTGAAGACCACCAGTTAATTCCATAGTTAATCTTCTATTTTTTTTAACTCTTCTTTCATTATTTCTCTTGCCACACACAAAAATTGGTAGAGATGGGGATGGGGGAAAGGATAGATAGACAAGGCTTAACAGGCTTTACCAAGGCAGGAACGAGAGGCTTTTCAGAGTAACAGTGGGAGATATATTCCAAAAAAGGATACTACAAGGAAAAATATTAAATTAAATTAATAAACTATCCTTTAAAAGCAATCTCTGTACCCTCCTTCTCTAGACACATGTTCTCATACACGCCATTTCCACTCACAGTCTAAAATTAAGCCCAGTGAGATAGATAGATAGTAGATAGATAGATAAGGGAGGGAGGGAGGGAGGGAGGGAGAGAGAGCATGACATCATACAAATTCACTCAGGTCAAGCAATGTTTGCAGCTTGCATAAATACACTCTTCTAAGCACAGATCCCAAAGAAAGGCAATGCCAAAGAATGTTCAAACTATCACACCATTCCACTCATTTCACATTCTAGTAAGGTTATGCTTAAAATCCTACAAGCTAGGCTCCAGCAGTATGTGGATCAAGAACTACCAGAAGTACAGGCAGGATTTTGAAGAGGCAGAAGAACTAGAGGTCAAATTGCCAACATATGCTGGATCATGGAGAAAGCTAGAGAGTTCCAGAAAAACATCTACTTCTGTTTTATTGACTATGCTAAAACCTTTGATTGTGTGGATCACAACAAATTGTGGCAAGTTCTTAAAGAGATGGGACTACCAGACCATTTTATTTGTCTCTTCAGAAGCAACCTATATGCAGGTCAAGAAACAACAGTGAGAACTGGACATGGAACCATGATTGGTTCAAAATTGGGAAAGGAGTCTGGCAAGGCTGTATACTATCACCCTGCCTATTTAACTTATATGTAGAACACATCATGAGAAAAGTGGGTCTCAGTAATTTAACAACCGGTTCTCTGCCCTAATGATTTCTTCCAACAATCAGTTTGCCAAACTGATCAGAAAACTAACAACTGGTTCTCCCGAAGAGGTGCGAACTGGCTGAATCCCACCACTGGTGGGGCTAGATGAATCAAAAGTTGGAATTAAGATTGCCGGGAGAAATATCAACAACCTCAGATATAAAGATGATACTACTTTAATGGCAGAAAGTGAAGATGAACTAAAGAGCCTCTTGATGCAGGTGAAGAAGGAGAGTGCAAAAGTTGGCCTGAAACTCAACATTAAGAAAATTAAGATCATGGCATCCGGCCCTCTCAATTCCTGACAAATAGATGGGGAAGAAATGTAGGTTTTGACAGATTTTATTTTCCTGGGCTCCAAGGTCACTGCAGATGGGGACTACAGCCAAGAAATTAAAAGACGCTTGTTCCTGGGGAGGAAAGCTATGGCAAATCTAGATACTAAAAAACAGAGACATCGCTCTGCCAACAAAAGTGAGTATAGTCAAGGCTATGGTTTTCCCAGTTGCAATGTATGGCTGTGAAAGTTGAACCATAAGAAAGGCTGAGCACCAAAGAATTGAGGCCTTTGAACTCTGGCGCTGGAGAAGACTCCTGCGAGTCCCTTGGACTGCAAGGCAATCAAACCAGTCAGTCCTAAAGGAGATCAACCCTGACTGCTCCTTAGAAGGCCAGATCCTGAAGATGAAATTCAAATACTTTGGCCACCTAATGAGAAGGAAGAACTCATTGGAGAAGACCCTAATGCTGGAAAAGATTGAGGGCAAAAGAAGAAAGGGATGACAGAGAATGAGGTGGAGTCACTGAAGCAGTACGCATGAGCTTAAATAGACTCCAGAGGATGGTAGAGGACAGGAAGGCCTGGAGGAACGTTGTCCATGGGGTCGCGATGGGTCGGACATGACTTCACAACTTACAACAACAACAAGCACAGATTTGATGTGCACAGATTCTATCTAAGGTTTACTCAAACCTTCTGCAAAAAAATTGGGTCCTATAGATGATCAGAGAACAGAAAAGATGACTTATCTTTTCTTCCCATAGAACCAGATCCTTTTAAAGAGAGTCTTATGAGTCTTCACATATAAATACAAATAGGGTTCAGTTCACTGGCATTGTATAGGGAATGAAGTGAAAAATGGGAAATGAATGTGAGTTTTACTTCTTCTACAAGTGCTTGCTGGGATGTAATAGAAGAGGGGGACAAAATACATGTCTAATTCCTTTGCTTGCTGTCCCCAGGCCCAAACTAAGAACAGTTCCCTTACTCTTATTTTTATCCTACTACATGTTTATTTTTAAAATTCAGCAGTGGCTAGTTATGTATGTAAGAGAAATCCACTGATATTTATGTGATTCCTCCTCTCCCCATTTTGGTAGATAAATAGACACTGTGATTAATCCTAGAGGCAGAGATTGACATTTTAAGGCCTAGTTGTATTTTAAAATGTTCAAGTGCTCAAGGGAAATAGTTTTTTTATAACACAGCAGAATGTGATGCCGCTTAGATACTGCATGACTAGGTTAAACAAAAACAGCTATCTCAGCATTTTAGATGAAAGTCTTACTATGGTTTGAATATTACCAGTAGTCTTATGCCTAAGACTGGGATATAATGGGAGCTTTGTTCTGGCTCTTAATACAAAACCTACTTTAAGGGTCTTATGTAAGTTGACTGCATGACTAATATTCATTAAAAATGCTTTTAATATATTTCTGAATTTCAGTGCGCATCATATGGCATGGTGATCGTGCAACAGTGCTTGATACAAATTAAAATTATTCATCAGCCTTGGGCTAGAAATCTGGTGGGAAAAGGAACTGCAGCAATTAACACTGGATATTTTTATCTGATCGTATATGGGTGATACATGTAGGCTGAATTGTTTTAAATTGCATTTTTTTAAAAATGAGAACACAGTATTATGTACAGGTAATATATGGCTAGAATCACAGTCGAAGACTGGTGGAAACTTGCATGCCTTTTGACTCTCAACAACTCTGAGTGGCTCATAACAACCGAATAAAGAAATTACAATAAAACATAAAAAAAAAAAAAAAGATTGCAAGCGTGATGAAGCAAGAGGTTTCACTCTTCCTCACCATAGCCTGGGTGATGAGCTAGGTCTTCATGACTCTTCTTAACAACAGCAGAGTGTTGACCATCTGGATCTGGGGGAGAACTGTGTTCCAGAAATTGTATCAATTAAAGCTGTCCTTATTTACATTTCATAATTTCTTGTTATATAGTCTAGCAAATTAGAATAGAATAGAATAGAATAGAATAGAATAGAATAGAATAGAATAGAATAGAATAGAATAGAATTTTATTGGCCAAGTATGATTGGACACACAAGGAATTTGTCTTGGTGCATATGCTCTCAGTGTACATAAAAGAAAAGATATGTTCATCAAGGTACAACATTTACAACACAATTGATGGTCAATATATCAATATAAATCATAGGGATTGCCAGCAACAAAGTTACAGTCATACAGTCATAAGTGGAAAGAGATTGGTGATGGGAACTATGAGACAATTAATAGTAGTGCAGATTTAGTAAATAGTTTGACAGTGTTGAGGGAATTATTTGTTTAGCAGAGTGATGGCTTTCAGGAAAAAACTGTTCTTGTGTCTAGTTGTTCTGTTGTGCAGTGCTCTATAACGTCGTTTTGAGGGTAGGAGTTGAAACAGTTTATGTCCTGGATGTGAGGGATCTGTAAATATTTTCACGGCCCTCTTCTTGATTCGTGCAGTATACAGGTCCTCAATGGAAGACAGTTGGTAGCTATTATTTTTTCTGCATTCTAATTATCCTCTGAAGTCTGTGTCTTTCTTGTTGGGTTGCAGAACCGAACCAGACAGTTATAGAGGTGCAAATGACAGACTCAATAATTCCTCTGTAGAACTGAATCAGCAGCTCCTTGGGCAGTTTGAGCTTACTGAGTTGGCGCAGAAAGAACATTCTTTGTTGTCCTTTTTTGATGATGTTTTTGATGTTAGCTGTCCATTTTAGATCTTGCGATATGATAGAACCTAGAAATTTAAAGGTTTCTAGTGTTGATACTGTGTTGTCTAGTATTGTGAGAGGTGGAAGTATGGAAGGGATTCTCCTAAAGTCTACCACCATTTCTACAGTTTAGGATTTGATTTGCTGTGATCTAGAACCCCTTGCATGAAGCTTCTCTGATGAAGCTTCAGAAATGTATGGAATTCTTGTCTATGGAGATTCTCAGTCATCCAGGTCAAGATGCTTTTTTCAGAGCTGAAGAAGCTTCTTGAATGAGAAGCAAAACGTCTTCAAAGAAAAAACAGAAAGTCTAGCAGCTTCTTGAAAAAAGCACCTTTGGGACATGGAATTCTTTGTTATTTCAAGGCTAAAAAAACCCCTATGTACATATAATTATTTATTTGCTTAGAATATCAGTTTCAACAATTTGTTATTTTTATTTTCAGTTTTTACCATATCCTCTCTGACATTCATCAATTTGGCTGTTGATGTCTTCACAACTGTAACATGGAAGGAGGAAGTACTTATTCTCTTAACCTATCCTGATTATTTGAAAAATAAATATTTGAAATATATTACTATAATAACTTCAGATTGCAGGTATCTCAGGACATCTAATTTTATCAGAGTTTCTGGAATTAATAAGCAAGGTACTGTACGTTTTGAATATACATAGAGTACACAGAGAGAGAGAGAGAGAGAGAGAGAAACACACAGAGTAACACACAGAGTAAGATGACCTATATACATTATGGTGATTAAACTAAACTAAACACTAATAAAAAATAAGTTCCATGTAATATCCAGTCTTTAAGTTTATCATTAAATCTAAACTGTCTAATAAACATGAAACAATATTTTCTGACAAATTAACTTTATTATTAAATCATAAGAAATATATTTCCCATTTCTTAAAACTTGCATCTATTATTATTATTATCAAGAAAGGACATTCCAATTTCTCATTCTGCATTTCATGCATATTACTAATTACAACCTTCATCTTGGTTTGTTTTTTCATTCCATGCAAAATTGAATTCTTGATTTCACTTTAAGTTCAGAATCCCTTAAGAAGCCTATATTTCCAGGTATATTTGATACTTGTAAGGCATTTGGACTAGTTGGTTTATATCAGTGGTGGGATTCAAATAATTTAACAACTGGTTCTCTGCCCTAATAATTTCTTCCAACAACCAGTTCACCAATCTGCTCAGAAAGTTAACAACCGGTTCTCCCGAAGTGGTGCGAACTGGCTGAATCCCACCACTGGTTTATATTCTTTTTTCCTTTAATATATGCTGTTTTCTTTTTTTTCTTTTTTTTTAAAGTAACCCATCCAGAGTCATTATGGAATCAAGCATGATTTTGAAATTAAAATATTAAATTATTACATTTAATATTGTTTTGACAGTATTTTCAACTGTATATATCAAGCAGATGTTGAGGCTAAGTCATAGTTACAATATAAATTCTCAAATCCCTTATAAATAATCTCTATAAATCAGTTGATTTAAGGTATTTATGCCTTCTTTGGCCCCAGCACTAAAACATTTTCCCCACTATCTTCAGATTTAAATTTTTCTATAGTATCACAGCTTTTTCATGGGACTGAAGGTCAAAACATAAACTTCTAGGTCTGACAGCTTTCTAGGCTGTTACATATATTTTTTGTTAAAACTTCTAAAAAGGAAGGTTAAAAAATTAATACAAAGTAGAATAAAGTAAAGGGGGGGGGGAGAAAAAGAAAAAAATCAAAGAGAAGCCGAAAGTGCAAGAAAAAGAAAAAAGTTACAAAAAAGTAGCTTTTGATATTCTTCATAGTAGTTTTAAATACAACTATATTTTAACATCTTTCTCTAAAGTTACATGATGATTTTCTTTCTGTAGCCAACCCGTCTTTCAAGGGTGGAAAAGAAAGTCATTTTTATACCTTGACTCTAAAAATTTACCAAGAATTCAAAGAAATCACATGCTTAATCTTACTTAATTATGCAATATTCATAGTTCTCTGCCCATAGGAATATAGATGTTGAAATAAAAGCCCAGTGATAAAGTGATAAAGTAATAAAACCTACCTTAATCCCCACCCCCCAATAATTTAGCTATTTGTACAAAAAAAAAGTTTTAGTGAGAATTGGAATTCCTCTGAAAATACTGCATTCATTATATAATTTTCATTTTGGTTACTTTATTTTTGTATGAAAGATTCAATGGATAATTTAATAACCAGTTTTTATCTATGTAATTCTTATTGAAATATTGAAATAGGTCTGGGCTGTTTGGTTTGAGCTCCGAAATCATATCATGACTCAGAAGTAGCCAAACAAACAACATCCATAGTAATTTGCATCACATAAAATGGTATTTATAGGCCAGTGTTCTAACAGATGAGCACAATTCAAAGTGAGATGTCTCCTCAAATGGTGATGAAACATTTGCAACCAAATTGCCAAACTCCCTTTGTATGGCCTGCCCAGTGCCTCCCATCTCTCAGCCAGACACTACAAAAATCCAGTTTCAGCCAGTTCCTGTATCTTTGGATTTCTACTCCTATTGAAGAATATGACTAGGCTTCACATGAAATCTTAATGCCTCAATATGCCACCAGCAAATTTTATACTGTACTAATTATTATTCTCAAAGCTATTTCTTGATCTTGTTTCACAAGTAATGTTCCAATCATTTGTTTCCAGCTGTTGAAAAATCCTGATTTTTCCATAATGTTATGAGCCCTCAGTGAAGCTAATTATTCTTGGGCACATTTCTTGTCAGTCCTTTGCGGAAGATTCTATAGCTCTTGTTTTTTTAACGCCAGTTTAAAACTTCTAAAAGGAAGGTTAAAAATTAATACAAAGTAGAATAAAGTAAAGGGGAGAAAAGAAAAAAATCAAAGAGAAGCCGAAAGTGCAAGAAAAAGAAAAAAGTTACAAAAAAGTAGCTTTTGATATTCTTCATAGTAGTTTTAAATACAACTATATTTTAACATCTTTCTCTAAAGTTACATGATGATTTTCTTTCTGTAGCCAACCCGTCTTTCAAGGGTGGAAAAGAAAGTCATTTTTATACCTTGACTCTAAAAATTTACCAAGAATTCAAAGAAATCACATGCTTAATCTTACTTAATTATGCAATATTCATAGTTCTCTGCCCATAGGAATATAGATGTTGAAATAAAAGCCCAGTGATAAAGTAATAAAACCTACCTTAATCCCCACCCCCCAATAATTTACCTATTTGTACAAAAAAAAAGTTTTAGTGAGAATTGGAATTCCTCTGAAAATACTGCATTCATTATATAATTTTCATTTTGGTTACTTTATTTTTGCATGAAAGATTCAATGGATAATTTAATAACCAGTTTTTATCTATGTAATTCTTATTTAAATATTGAAATAGGTCTGGGCTGTTTGGTTTGAGCTCCGAAATCATATCATGACTCAGAAGTCAAACAACATCCATAGTAATTTGCATCACATAAAATGGTATTTATAGGCCAGTGTTCTAACAGATGAGCACAATTCAAAGTGAGATGTCTCCTCAAATGGTGATGAAACATTTGCAACCAAATTGCCAAACTCCCTTTGTATGGCCTGCCCAGTGCCTCCCATCTCTCAGCCAGACACTACAAAAATCCAGTTTCAGCCAGTTCCTGTATCTTTTGATTTCTACTCCTATTGAAGAATATGACTAGGCTTCACATGAAATCTTAATGCCTCAATATGCCGCCAGCAAATTTTATACTGTACTAATTATTATTCTCAAAGCTATTTCTTGATCTTGTTTCACAAGTAATGTTCCAATCATTTGTTTCCAGCTGTTGAAAAATCCTGATTTTTCCATAATGTTATGAGCCCTCAGTGAAGCTAATTATTCTTGGGCACATTTTTTGTCAGTCCTTTGGGGAAGATTCTATAGCTCTTGTTTTTTTAACGCCAGTTTAAAACTTCTAAAAGGAAGGTTAAAAAATTAATACAAAGTAGAATAAAGTAAAGGGGGGGGGGGGAGAAAAAGAAAAAAATCAAAGAGAAGCCGAAAGTGCAAGAAAAAGAAAAAAGTTACAAAAAAGTAGCTTTTGATATTCTTCATAGTAGTTTTAAATACAACTATATTTTAACATCTTTCTCTAAAGTTACATGATGATTTTCTTTCTGTAGCCAACCCGTCTTTCAAGGGTGGAAAAGAAAGTCATTTTTATACCTTGACTCTAAAAATTTACCAAGAATTCAAAGAAATCACATGCTTAATCTTACTTAATTATGCAATATTCATAGTTCTCTGCCCATAGGAATATAGATGTTGAAATAAAAGCCCAGTGATAAAGTGATAAAGTAATAAAGTGATAAAGTAATAAAACCTACCTTAATCCCCACCCCCCAATAATTTACCTATTTGTACAAAAAAAAAGTTTTAGTGAGAATTGGAATTCCTCTGAAAATACTGCATTCATTATATAATTTTCATTTTGGTTACTTTATTTTTGCATGAAAGATTCAATGGATAATTTAATAACCAGTTTTTATCTATGTAATTCTTATTTAAATATTGAAATAGGTCTGGGCTGTTTGGTTTGAGCTCCGAAATCATATCATGACTCAGAAGTAGCCAAACAAACAACATCCATAGTAATTTGCATCACATAAAATGGTATTTATAGGCCAGTGTTCTAACAGATGAGCACAATTCAAAGTGAGATGTCTCCTCAAATGGTGATGAAACATTTGCAACCAAATTGCCAAACTCAGAGCTCAAACTAACAGCCTAACTACCAACCGGAGCTACTAATATTCAAATACATTTCAATCAAATGAATCTATTGATATGCTTAAGAACCCATGTTAACTAGGACAAGCCCATGATTGTCACGGAGACTATGAATTCCTGAACCATATCCAAAGCTATGGAGACTTGAAGTCCCCTGTACAAACAGTATGTTTAACACCCTCGCAAAATGAGACCAAAGAACATCTAGTCAACTAAACATAATCCCTAGCTTGATCCTCAGACCCAACTTAGATATAGATACTCATATGAAGTCATCTCTGGAGGAGACCTTCTGGGAACAGCCACATTCTCATGAAGGATCATAATTATGATGCCTCCTTGATAGCACGAGTACTAAGATACTTGAAAATTTGGAGGACAGATCTCAGAAAGGGTAATTACCCCAACTTTGCCCCAAACAAGGCTACTGTGAGACATTTTAAGTCTGTTTGGGCCCTCCATAGCTAATTCCTGGAGGAGCACAGTCTTATTGGAAATAGGCTTGGTGTTCAGCAAGCCGAGATTGAGATATCTGCAGAAATTGTGCCCAGAACCATAGGATGAGATTATTGCCAAACTCAGAGCTCAAACTAACAGCCTAACTACCAACCGGAGCTACTAATATTCAAATACATTTCAATCAAATGAATCTATTGATATGCTTAAGAACCCATGTTAACTAGGACAAGCCCATGATTGTCACGGAGACTATGAATTCCTGAACCATATCCAAAGCTATGGAGACTTGAAGTCCCCTGTACAAACAGTATGTTTAACACCCTCGCAAAATGAGACCAAAGAACATCTAGTCAACTAAACATAATCCCTAGCTTGATCCTCAGACCCAACTTAGATATAGATACTCATATGAAGTCATCTCTGGAGGAGACCTTCTGGGAACAGCCACATTCTCATGAAGGATCATAATTATGATGCCTCCTTGATAGCACGAGTACTAAGATACTTGAAAATTTGGAGGACAGATCTCAGAAAGGGTAATTACCCCAACTTTGCCCCAAACAAGGCTACTGTGAGACATTTTAAGTCTGTTTGGGCCCTCCATAGCTAATTCCTGGAGGAGCACAGTCTTATTGGAAATAGGCTTGGTGTTCAGCAAGCCGAGATTGAGATATCTGCAGAAATTGTGCCCAGAACCATAGGATGAGATTATTGCCAAACTCAGAGCTCAAACTAACAGCCTAACTACCAACCGGAGCTACTAATATTCAAATACATTTCAATCAAATGAATCTATTGATATGCTTAAGAACCCATGTTAACTAGGACAAGCCCATGATTGTCACGGAGACTATGAATTCCTGAACCATATCCAAAGCTATGGAGACTTGAAGTCCCCTGTACAAACAGTATGTTTAACACCCTCCCAAAATGAGACCAAAGAACATCTAGTCAACTAAACATAATCCCTAGCTTGATCCTCAGACCCAACTTAGATATAGATACTCATATGAAGTCATCTCTGGAGGAGACCTTCTGGGAACAGCCACATTCTCATGAAGGATCATAATTATGATGCCTCCTTGATAGCACGAGTAGTAAGATACCTGAAAATTTGGAGGACAGATCTCAGAAAGGGTAATTACCCCAACTTTGCCCCAAACAAGGCTACTGTGAGACATTTTAAGTCTGTTTGGGCCCTCCATAGCTAATTCCTGGAGGAGCACAGTCTTATTGGAAATAGGCTTGGTGTTCAGCAAGCCGAGATTGAGATATCTGCAGAAATTGTGCCCAGAACCGTAGGATGAGATTATTGCCAAACTCAGAGCTCAAACTAACAGCCTAACTACCAACCGGAGCTACTAATATTCAAATACATTTCAATCAAATGAATCTATTGATATGCTTAAGAACCCATGTTAACTAGGACAAGCCCATGATTGTCACGGAGACTATGAATTCCTGAACCATATCCAAAGCTATGGAGACTTGAAGTCCCCTGTACAAACAGTATGTTTAACACCCTCCCAAAATGAGACCAAAGAACATCTAGTCAACTAAACATAATCCCTAGCTTGATCCTCAGACCCAACTTAGATATAGATACTCATATGAAGTCATCTCTGGAGGAGACCTTCTGGGAACAGCCACATTCTCATGAAGGATCATAATTATGATGCCTCCTTGATAGCACGAGTACTAAGATACTTGAAAATTTGGAGGACAGATCTCAGAAAGGGTAATTACCCCAACTTTGCCCCAAACAAGGCTACTGTGAGACATTTTAAGTCTGTTTGGGCCCTCCATAGCTAATTCCTGGAGGAGCACAGTCTTATTGGAAATAGGCTTGGTGTTCAGCAAGCCGAGATTGAGATATCTGCAGAAATTGTGCCCAGAACCATAGGATGAGATTATTGCCAAACTCAGAGCTCAAACTAACAGCCTAACTACCAACCGGAGCTACTAATATTCAAATACATTTCAATCAAATGAATCTATTGATATGCTTAAGAACCCATGTTAACTAGGACAAGCCCATGATTGTCACGGAGACTATGAATTCCTGAACCATATCCAAAGCTATGGAGACTTGAAGTCCCCTGTACAAACAGTATGTTTAACACCCTCGCAAAATGAGACCAAAGAACATCTAGTCAACTAAACATAATCCCTAGCTTGATCCTCAGACCCAACTTAGATATAGATACTCATATGAAGTCATCTCTGGAGGAGACCTTCTGGGAACAGCCACATTCTCATGAAGGATCATAATTATGATGCCTCCTTGATAGCACGAGTACTAAGATACTTGAAAATTTGGAGGACAGATCTCAGAAAGGGTAATTACCCCAACTTTGCCCCAAACAAGGCTACTGTGAGACATTTTAAGTCTGTTTGGGCCCTCCATAGCTAATTCCTGGAGGAGCACAGTCTTATTGGAAATAGGCTTGGTGTTCAGCAAGCCGAGATTGAGATATCTGCAGAAATTGTGCCCAGAACCATAGGATGAGATTATTGCCAAACTCAGAGCTCAAACTAACAGCCTAACTACCAACCGGAGCTACTAATATTCAAATACATTTCAATCAAATGAATCTATTGATATGCTTAAGAACCCATGTTAACTAGGACAAGCCCATGATTGTCACGGAGACTATGAATTCCTGAACCATATCCAAAGCTATGGAGACTTGAAGTCCCTGTACAAACAGTATGTTTAACACCCTCCCAAAATGAGACCAAAGAACATCTAGTCAACTAAACATAATCCCTAGCTTGATCCTCAGACCCAACTTAGATATAGATACTCATATGAAGTCATCTCTGGAGGAGACCTTCTGGGAACAGCCACATTCTCATGAAGGATCATAATTATGATGCCTCCTTGATAGCACGAGTACTAAGATACTTGAAAATTTGGAGGACAGATCTCAGAAAGGGTAATTACCCCAACTTTGCCCCAAACAAGGCTACTGTGAGACATTTTAAGTCTGTTTGGGCCCTCCATAGCTAATTCCTGGAGGAGCACAGTCTTATTGGAAATAGGCTTGGTGTTCAGCAAGCCGAGATTGAGATATCTGCAGAAATTGTGCCCAGAACCATAGGATGAGATTATTGCCAAACTCAGAGCTCAAACTAACAGCCTAACTACCAACCGGAGCTACTAATATTCAAATACATTTCAATCAAATGAATCTATTGATATGCTTAAGAACCCATGTTAACTAGGACAAGCCCATGATTGTCACGGAGACTATGAATTCCTGAACCATATCCAAAGCTATGGAGACTTGGAGTCCCCTGTACAAACAGTATGTTTAACACCCTCCCAAAATGAGACCAAAGAACATCTAGTCAACTAAACATAATCCCTAGCTTGATCCTCAGACCCAACTTAGATATAGATACTCATATGAAGTCATCTCTGGAGGAGACCTTCTGGGAACAGCCACATTCTCATGAAGGATCATAATTATGATGCCTCCTTGATAGCACGAGTACTAAGATACTTGAAAATTTGGAGGACAGATCTCAGAAAGGGTAATTACCCCAACTTTGCCCCAAACAAGGCTACTGTGAGACATTTTAAGTCTGTTTGGGCCCTCCATAGCTAATTCCTGGAGGAGCACAGTCTTATTGGAAATAGGCTTGGTGTTCAGCAAGCCGAGATTGAGATATCTGCAGAAATTGTGCCCAGAACCATAGGATGAGATTATTGCCAAACTCAGAGCTCAAACTAACAGCCTAACTACCAACCGGAGCTACTAATATTCAAATACATTTCAATCAAATGAATCTATTGATATGCTTAAGAACCCATGTTAACTAGGACAAGCCCATGATTGTCACGGAGACTATGAATTCCTGAACCATATCCAAAGCTATGGAGACTTGAAGTCCCTGTACAAACAGTATGTTTAACACCCTCCCAAAATGAGACCAAAGAACATCTAGTCAACTAAACATAATCCCTAGCTTGATCCTCAGACCCAACTTAGATATAGATACTCATATGAAGTCATCTCTGGAGGAGACCTTCTGGGAACAGCCACATTCTCATGAAGGATCATAATTATGATGCCTCCTTGATAGCACGAGTACTAAGATACTTGAAAATTTGGAGGACAGATCTCAGAAAGGGTAATTACCCCAACTTTGCCCCAAACAAGGCTACTGTGAGACATTTTAAGTCTGTTTGGGCCCTCCATAGCTAATTCCTGGAGGAGCACAGTCTTATTGGAAATAGGCTTGGTGTTCAGCAAGCCGAGATTGAGATATCTGCAGAAATTGTGCCCAGAACCATAGGATGAGATTATTGCCAAACTCAGAGCTCAAACTAACAGCCTAACTACCAACCGGAGCTACTAATATTCAAATACATTTCAATCAAATGAATCTATTGATATGCTTAAGAACCCATGTTAACTAGGACAAGCCCATGATTGTCACGGAGACTATGAATTCCTGAACCATATCCAAAGCTATGGAGACTTGAAGTCCCCTGTACAAACAGTATGTTTAACACCCTCCCAAAATGAGACCAAAGAACATCTAGTCAACTAAACATAATCCCTAGCTTGATCCTCAGACCCAACTTAGATATAGATACTCATATGAAGTCATCTCTGGAGGAGACCTTCTGGGAACAGCCACGTTCTCATGAAGGATCATAATTATGATGCCTCCTTGATAGCACGAGTACTAAGATACCTGAAAATTTGGAGGACAGATCTCAGAAAGGGTAATTACCCCAACTTTGCCCCAAACAAGGCTACTGTGAGACATTTTAAGTCTGTTTGGGCCCTCCATAGCTAATTCCTGGAGGAGCACAGTCTTATTGGAAATAGGCTTGGTGTTCAGCAAGCCGAGATTGAGATATCTGCAGAAATTGTGCCCAGAACCATAGGATGAGATTATTGCCAAACTCAGAGCTCAAACTAACAGCCTAACTACCAACCGGAGCTACTAATATTCAAATACATTTCAATCAAATGAATCTATTGATATGCTTAAGAACCCATGTTAACTAGGACAAGCCCATGATTGTCACGGAGACTATGAATTCCTGAACCATATCCAAAGCTATGGAGACTTGAAGTCCCCTGTACAAACAGTATGTTTAACACCCTCCCAAAATGAGACCAAAGAACATCTAGTCAACTAAACATAATCCCTAGCTTGATCCTCAGACCCAACTTAGATATAGATACTCATATGAAGTCATCTCTGGAGGAGACCTTCTGGGAACAGCCACATTCTCATGAAGGATCATAATTATGATGCCTCCTTGATAGCACGAGTACTAAGATACTTGAAAATTTGGAGGACAGATCTCAGAAAGGGTAATTACCCCAACTTTGCCCCAAACAAGGCTACTGTGAGACATTTTAAGTCTGTTTGGGCCCTCCATAGCTAATTCCTGGAGGAGCACAGTCTTATTGGAAATAGGCTTGGTGTTCAGCAAGCCGAGATTGAGATATCTGCAGAAATTGTGCCCAGAACCATAGGATGAGATTATTGCCAAACTCCCTTTGTATGGCCTGCCCAGTGCCTCCCATCTCTCAGCCAGACACTACAAAAATCCAGTTTCAGCCAGTTCCTGTATCTTTGGATTTCTACTCCTATTGAAGAATATGACTAGGCTTCACATGAAATCTTAATGCCTCAATATGCCACCAGCAAATTTTATACTGTACTAATTATTATTCTCAAAGCTATTTCTTGATCTTGTTTCACAAGTAATGTTCCAATCATTTGTTTCCAGCTGTTGAAAAATCCTGATTTTTCCATAATGTTATGAGCCCTCAGTGAAGCTAATTATTCTTGGGCACATTTCTTGTCAGTCCTTTGGGGAAGATTCTATAGCTCTTGTTTTTTTAACGCCAGTTTAAAACTTCATTGTGTTTTCACGGCTGTTTTGTTTTCACAAAACTTCATTGTGTTTTCACTGCTGTTTTGTTTTCACAAAACTTCATTGTGTTTTCAAGCCTTGTGTATTGTTCAGATGTTTATCATGTTGATTAGTTGTTGCTGCACAGCATGGTTTTAATGTTTCAACACCGATTTTGTTGGAAGTGCCAATAAAATAAAATAAAATAAAATAAAATAAAATAAAATAAAATAAAATAAAATAAAATAAAATAAAATAAAATAAAATAAAATAAAATAAAATAAAATAAAATAAAATAAAATAAAATAAAATAAAATAAAATAAAATAAAATAAAATAAAATAAAATAAAATAAAATAAAATAAAATAAAATAAAATAAAATAAAATAAAATAAAATAAAATAAAATAAAATAAAATAAAATAAAATAAAATAAAATAAAATAAAATAAAATAAAATAAAATAAAATAAAATAAAATAAAATAAAATAAAATAAAATAAAATAAAATAAAATAAAATAAAATAAAATAAAATAAAATAAAATAAAATAAAATAAAATAAAATAAAATAAAATAAAATAAAATAAAATAAAATAAAATAAAATAAAATAAAATAAAATAAAATAAAATAAAATAAAATAAAATAAAATAAAATAAAATAAAATAAATCTCTCCTCCTCTTGCGCCCCTTCTCCGCCACTCCCCTTCTTCGCCTCCTCCTCTTGCGTTGCCGCCTCCCATTTTCAGAATGGGAGTGAAACAAAAAATCGGTACAGCCAGCTGCATGCGCAGCTGACTGTTGGGGGCGAGTTAGTGGCCCCAAAGGAGGTGGTTCGCAACTTGG
Organism: Ahaetulla prasina; assembly: GCF_028640845.1. Classification (NCBI taxonomy): domain Eukaryota; kingdom Metazoa; phylum Chordata; class Lepidosauria; order Squamata; family Colubridae; genus Ahaetulla; species Ahaetulla prasina. The sequence continues at coordinate 147,324,124 of NC_080539.1, forward strand.
GCGTCCTCCTGGATGGTAGGCTGTCCTTTGATGAACATCTGGCGGCCGTCTCCAGGAGGGCCTTTTACCAAGTTCGCTTGGTGCGCCAGTTGCGTCCCTTCCTTGACCGGGATGCCTTATGCACAGTCACTCATGCTCTGGTTACGTCTCGCTGGATTACTGCAATGCTCTCTACATGGGGCTGCCCTTGAGGTGCACCCGGAGGCTGCAGTTAGTCCAGAATGCGGCTGCGCGAGTAGTAATGGGAGCCACTCGTGGCTCTCACGTAACACCACTGCTCCGTAGTCTGCACTGGCTTCCTGTGGTCTTTCGGGTGCGCTTCAAGATTTTGGTTACCACCTTTAAAGCGCTCCATGGCTTAGGATCCGGGTACTTACGAGACCGCCTGCTGTTACCCTATGCCTCCCACCGACCCGTACGCTCTCATTGAGAGGGTCTCCTCAGGGTGCCGTCCGCCAAACAGTGTCGGCTGGCGGCCCCCAGGAGTAGGGCCTTCTCTGTGGGGGCATCAACGCTCTGGGATGGACTTCCCCCTGGCCTACGCCAAGTGCCTGATCTTCGGACCTTCCGTCGTGAGCTAAAAACATACTTATTTATTCAAGCGGGACTGGCATAATAGTTGATTTTAAATTGGGGTTTTATTAATATTTTTTTTAAAAAAATTTAAATTTAAATTTTGATTATCAGCCTTTTTTTGTAATTTGCTATTTTTTAATTTGGTTTTAATTGTACATATTCTGTGTTTTATCTTTGGCTGTACACCGCCCTGAGTCCTTCGGGAGAAGGGCGGTATAAAAATTTGATAAATAAATAAAATAAATAAATAAATCTCTCCTCCCTCTTGTGCCCCCTTCTCCGCCACTCCCCCTTCTTCGCCTCCTCCTCTTGCGTTGCCGCCTCCCATTTTCAGAATGGGAGTGAAACAAAAAAAAATCGGGACTTTTTGGAATTGCCGCGGGACGCGGGACAAATTATTAAAAAGCGGGACTGTCCCGCCAAAAGTGGGACGTCTGGTCACTATAGTCTGATGGGCACTTGCCCATAGGCCCCACGAGCATAGGGGCCCATACTAATCGGTGTATGTTAACCCTTCAATGCACCTTGTATCATATAAATACAGCAACTGTATGGCTTACTGAGTATTATTGTGTTTTTCAAGCCTTGTGTATTGTTCAGATGTTTATCATGTTGATTAGTTGTTGCTGCACAGCATGGTTTTAATGTTTCAACACCGATTTTGTTGGAAGTGCCAATAAAATAAATATATGTTTAATTTTATTGACCATTTACATTTTTATCCGTGTGAGTAGTTATCATAGGGGCCCCAGTACCCTGCTTTGCCCGGGGCCCATGCTGTTAAGACGGCCCTGGTCAGGCCTAGCTGTTTAGAGCAAACATGTAACTTTTAAAGATGTAAGAAATGCAGGAGTTTGCTTTTTGAGTTTCTCTTTAGCTCTTCTATTTATTTCTCCCTCAAGAAGGAACTTGGGCTTTACGTTAGCATTTCCTGTCATAGATCCCTCTGTTTTCATAGAAATCAAACACTTTATGGTGATGGAAACCAGGGACAGGCACGATATGTGAAGTGATCTCTCTGTGGCTCAGTTGTCTTCGTGGATGACAGCCTTATCCTGTCACACCTTGATAATGTGGCAACTTTGTAGTCCTCCATATACATCTTTAGACTTCACTTTCTCTTCAACCTCAGTTCCAACTCACTGTTGCCAACAGCTTATAAGAACTGAAGATAGTCGAATAGCTGTTTGAGGATCTTAGGCTGCTCACTCCATTTTTCAGCATTGTTGGAGTCTTCAATATAAAAAACATCCATGGAATAGATATTTCCATAGTCCATGCAAATGTGCTATATTCATGTGCTAAACCTTTGATAAAAAATGGTTTAAGAATTTTGTTCTTTAGATATTCTTTGAAAGATAATTTCACCTACAAGGTCCCTTCCAACTCTGTTAATCTGTTAAATTGCTGTTGCTAAGCAATGCAATCATGTGACCTCACACTTTACAACCACATTGCTTAGCGATGGAATTTCTGGTGCCAGTTATCATTGTTAAGTAAGGACTACCTATAGCTACCTTCTGGATTAGTATAAATCAAAATGTCTATTGCATTTTGGAGTGCAACTGTAAGGGCCTCTGGTGGCTCAGACTGCTAAGACAGTCGGTTATTAACACAGCTGCTTGCAATTACTGCAGGTTGAAATCCCACCAGGCCCAAGGTTGACTCAGCCTTCCATCCTTTATAAGGTAGGTAAAATGAGGACCCAGATTGTTGGGGGCAATAAGTTGACTTTGTATATAATATACAAATGGATGAAGACTATTGCTTAACATAGTGTAAGCCGCCCTGAGTCTTCGGAGAAGGGCGGGATATAAATGCAAATTTAAAAAAATGAATTATCTTTGCAGCATGTAGAACTATTATGAGATAATTTGCCTCCTGGCAATATTTATTTATTAAATTTTTATGCCATCTATCTCTTTACTCTGGAAGGCTTACAGGTTATAAAACAAGTAAAAAATAGTTAATATGTTAAAACAGCAGAGAATTAAAATATTATTAAGAACTATACTAAAACCAAAATAAGAGAGCTAAAAGCCAGATGGGACAGGGATGAGTCTTCTTTAAATAGTAATGTGTATAGTTCATAATAGGGAAAGCCAGGCCTGTGTGAGAAGAATTGGTGTCCTACTCTTGAAACCCTGTTCCTTCCTTTTAAAGAGAAAATGGTGGGAGCACATTAAGAACTTCCCAGGCTCAACTTGGTCTTCTTCCCCATGAAAAACTGCTCTAAGAGGATATGGAACCATGTGCAAGATGATACGTGTGTGTGTGTGTGTGTGTGTGTGTGTGTGAGAGAGAGAGAGAGAGAGAGAGAGAGAGTTAATACAACCACCACCACTCCTCCACAAACGAATTCTGATTTCTTTCTGGAAACCGAAGACAAGTTTTATTTGTAGAAAAGATATTCGGCATCCAACCTATAGTGATGATACATGCGTTTGGTTTAGATGAAATGTGGCTTATTTTAATGGCAGGCCACAAACTAAAAAGAAAAAAAATCCATATTCTTATTTGAAAGAAAGTAAAAGGGAGAATATTGTACAGGGAGTGGAGTCATTTCCTTTAAATTAAAAGCTTAGTGGAAAGTTATATACTGCTGTAATAAAGGAAAGACATTTCAGCTGCTATATTTCATTTGCTGCAAAATATTGTTAGGAACTATTTTCCTTCTTATTGGTAGCAGAAACAGGTTTTTTTTCTTCCACATTCTCTCAAGAGATTTTTTTTAACCTCAGGAAGTATAAATGTAAAAGGCAAAACAATGAAAAAAAAAGGAAAACAGGAAAACATCACTGTCTCTCTCCTTTCCCTCCCTCTATCTTTATCATCTCTATCTCTATCTCCCTCGATCTCTACCAGATCTCTACTATCTCCAGCTCTATAATTTCTATTCTATCATATCTCTGTCTGTCCATCCATCCATCCATCCATCCATCCATCCATCCATCCATCCATCTATCTATCTATCTATCTATCTATCTATCTATCTATCTATCTATCTATCATCTATTTATATCCATCCATCCATCCATCCATCCAATCAAACTATATACTATATCCATCCATCCATCCATCCATCCATCCATCCTATCTACTACCTCTTCTCTGTCTCATTAGTGGGACAGTTGTTGTGACAGGATGACAGGATCAGCTAGGATGGGGATGCTTCCTTGTGAGAGTCATATAGTAGGCAGACATGGTGAGGACATGACTGCCACTTGAACAGTTATATCCTTTGGTTGGTGAGTGCTCTGATACACTTTTGATGTTCATAAACATATAGAGACCAGGGTATTTTGTGTGCAAATACTGTGTGCAATTTTTGATGTAGGACTCCACTCCATATCACTGACCATGAGAAAGTAGTGATATGGTATTGGTGGAAAGGTGCCTAATCCAAGAAGAGAGAGAGAGAGAGAGAGAGACTTGCAAATTGTCTCATCTTTGGCTCAGTACTTAGGATCTTAGTAGCTCTGTCATAGTACTCTCCAGCTTAATATGCCTATGGATCAGAGGTGGGATTCAGCAGGTTCTGACCAGTTCTGGAGAACTGGCAGCGGAAATTTTGAGTAGTTCGGAGAACTGGTAGTAAAAATTCTGACTGGCCCTGCCCCCATCTATTCTCTGCCTCCCAAGTCCCAGCTGATTGGCAGAAAATGGGGATTTTGCAGTAACCTTCCCCTGGAGTGAGGTGGGAATGGGGATTTTAGAGGATCCTTCCCCTGCCATGCCCACCAAGCTGTGCCCACCAAGCCACACCACACCCACCAAGCCACGCCCACAGAACCGGTAATAAAAAAATTTGAAACCCACCACTGCTATGGCTACACTACCTGTCATGCTATTTCATAAGATTTCATATATTCACAATACACTCATTTGTACAAATAAAAAAGGTAAAATATATTACATGCTATGTCTGAACAGAAATAATTCTGGTTGTGTTTGGTGATCTCCCTTTGAAGGAAAAAATACTAGCTTGAGATGGTAATAGAAATATTAATTATCCTTAGAAGCCCAAGGTGCTTTAAAGAAGATACTAACCTTTCATTACCTTCGACTGGTATATCAACCAATACTGTTGTACCCATGGCATTCCCTTACAATGTATGTGTCTTGGTTTAGTTCACTCTGTATAAAGTTGTTTTGTATTTATTTTCAGATGAAACGCAACAACTACATTATTGTGTAGAACAGGGGTCTCCAACCTTGGCAACTTTAAGACTTGTGGACTTCAACTCCCAGAATTCCTCACTCAGTCTTAAAGCTGCCAAGGTTGGAGACCCCTGGTGTAGAACATCTACAGTCATTTCCATCTTTCATCTAACAGGTTTTGAAATTAACTTATAATTTATAAAACATAAAGAACTTGTGAACAGGATACTTGAGAAAAAACAATTTCTCACATATACCTGATAGCTCTAATGATTAGTGAAAGACTTCCAGGCTATGCCATCTCCTATGGATATTCATTTGGTATCAACCAGAAATAACATATCTTGTTCATGCTCATCTCTTAACTATACTATTCCATTAGTTATGGTCATTTGTTTATACATTTTTGATATTTTAATATAATGTATTTTTACAAGCTTTATTTTAAATGCTTCAATGTTGTATACTGCTGTGCAGGTACATAGCATGTTTGGTACTATAGATATAAGCTTATTCAGAATTTCTGGAAGAAAGTATTGGAAAGAATCTTAGAGATTACCAAAAATACTGAAAATATTTCACCAATATACTATTTTCAAACCTAATCTGTCCCATGTAGAATAATATTTCCCAATCTAGCATTCTTCTGGAAATGTGTTGGATACTCTATTATCTCTAGAACAAGAATTCCTAAATATTTTCTCATCATACCTCCCTTTAATGTAATCTTAGGGTATGCACCTCCTTTAAAATCTGAATACCAAATTAAACACAAATGAACAATGAAAACAATACAATGAAACTTTTGAGAAAGGTGGATTTATTGTAAAACTGTAACTAGAAGATTCTAAAGTCCATCTCTCCTGGACTTTATTTTGATCTTCCCAAGAAATTACACCTCATCTTTGAAAAGTACACCTTTGAAAAAAACCTGCTGTTGAGAGAAGTCTAACATACCTTGATCTGTCAGGCTGGAGAAGATGGGACATCTACAAAAATCTACTGTACAGTTGTTGGCCTGTTTACTCCCAGAATCCTCATTGAGTACCTAAGATTTCATTTTAGCCTAGTAATAAAGGAGTTATAAGTTATTACTAGAGGAACACCTCTGTGGAATATCTGTTACATTGGACATAGGTTCTGTCATCTTCCAAATTGAGGACTGGTTTAGAAAAAGGAAATTTTCAAAAATGTCTGTGCTTCCTGGTAGCTTCCAGACCTTTTGATAAGGATAAACTAATAATTTAGCATCAATTTTAATAAGTGATTTTTTTTAATCAAAAAGATGCAGAAAAGACTCTTATTCATGTGACTTCTCTCTTTCTCTCTTGTTTTTTTTTACCCTATTGTTCTTTTATGTGGAAAAAAAAATAATTATGCCACAATTAGTGACTTACTGTTAGACAGAGAGGAAATGATGTCAGCTGGGTACAGGACTCTCTCTGGAACATGAAGTCCATTATTATAATGAACAGGAATAACCGTAAGCTATTATGGTACTTTGGGCAATAATTTCCAGTGTTGGCAAATGTATACTTATTCAAACTTTTTAGGTATATTGCATGTAAGTCTATAGTAGAAATTTTAAGAGATAGATAGCAATGTGTTTCTTTAAAAGCAACCCATTCATTCACCTATCATTCATGCATTTATTTAAAAATTGTTAGGATCATTAGAATGGATTAAGTGGCAGAGGAGCTGGCTATATACCTTGTAAATTATATTTAGCATGAGTCAAGTTATAATAAAAGTGATTGTGCATATGTATAGTATATTTTACTGTCTGTCTGTCTGTCTGTCTGTCTATCTATCTATCGATCGGTCTGTCTGTCTGTCTGTCTGTCTGTCTATCTCCACACATATTCATTTTACGGCCCTGTAATCCCTTTTATCAGGATGGAGTCTGGGTGACTGAATGGAGCTGAGCATTTACTGACGGGATGCCCTTCCTAACGCCTATGCAGAGTTTGCAACATATATTTTCTTTGTGCGCTGATAGAGAAACCTCTGTTGCTGCCTAGAAGTGAATGTCTTCACCTCTAAGCCACCACCACCCATACATATATATGTACACACACATATGTACAAACACACACATATATGTACATGTTTGTGTATACATATACAGACACAGACACACATATATACATATGTAAGGTGAGTCTCACCATAAATACACATACACGTTCCTTTCTGTCTCTCTCTCTCTTTCTGCCTCTGTCTCTCTCTCTCTGTCTCTCTCACTCTTTGTCTCTCTCTCTCTCTCTCTCTCTCTCTCTCTCTCTCTCACACACACACACACACACACACACACACACACACACTCTTTCTCTGTCTCTGAGAGACACAAGTCCAAAAGTTTGTGTGGTGCAATAGCATCAGGATGGGAACCAACGAGATCTCATATGGAAACACTTTTGGGACTCTGATGGATGGCATTGCTTGATTGAAGGAACTTGGAGTATGGCAACTCTGTTACATCAAACTGGCCAGGCTATACACTACATAAGCAGTCCCTCAAATACCAGACTTTATGTTACGTAGGATTTTCTAGATGAGAACTAGTACCTTGAAGCAGATGCAACCAGTACGACTCATAAAATGGCGATGTCACATGGTATACCAATTGGTATCACTGCCGTACCACCGCATTCTGAAGCTTTTAAGCGGTCTTCAGGAACAGCCCCAAGTAAAGGACACTGCCATAATTGGGCCATGAGATGACTTAGAATATAAATGACTCTCTGAAGAGCTTCTCAATTTAGGAAAAAGAAAAACTGGCACACCAGATGAAACTATACAGAGCCTTCCTGGCCATGTCTGCCACTTGCTTTTAAAAACAATATGGGTATAGGGACTTCTGGGTGGCTCCGCTTCGTTAATGGTGGGCTATCTCAGACCGCCAGTTCCGTGTGATTCTGTAGAGCCGCTTAGACAGCGTTAATCTGCTGTCAAGCGACTTGGAAATCTCTTCCCTCAGGCAAAGAGGGAGAGGTGAGCATTCGGGCTGAAGTAGAGCCCCCAGGAAAGCACCAGGAAGATTCCTGGTAGCTTGATGGGAACGCTCCTTCTATAGCCCGAAAAAAAGCTCCAGAACCCGGAACGCTTCTGCCAAATGGCAGAACAAAACGCAGCGTCCATCTCCGCGACTGAAATGGATTACTGAAGGACTCTAACGCGGAAAGAGCTGAAAACTGGAGCGTTAGCATTTGATTGTAACAAGATTTTAACTCCCTGATAGAGAATGTATTCGTAGTCAAGATTGGAGATGATGAAAGGAAATGGCGTTTTGTGTATTGCAGGTAAATGGCGTTTTGTATATTGGAAGTGAAAGTTAAGGAAATGCTTATTACAATTGCTGGCGTGGAATCTTTAAGAAGAATATAACAAGATATTTTTTTAAATGGAATTTTTATTTTTTATTTTTTATCCTTTTTTATCTTTTTATTACAGTGTTTAAGAAGAAAAGTTTATTGAATTTTTCTTTTTTCTTTTTCTTTTTTTTCTTTCCTTCTTCTTGGTATTACTTAGTTTAAAAATGGCTTTCAAGCAAAGACTTCTAAAATACTGGAAATTTCCTCACTTCAGATACAGAAATTGAAAGAAGATATTAAAGATGGCTTAAGGAATTTTTTACAGGAACTTATGGAGGTTCATCTTTCAGAAATAGATCAAAAATTTGATGAAATGGAGAAAGAAATATTGGTTTTTAAAGATATGGTGGAAAAACAGAGGAGGGAGATGAAAAAATTAACGGAATCAATTAACCCATTATTGCTATCTAGTATTCAAATAGAGGATAGACTGGAAGAAATTAACCAAATTAATTTAGATTTGCAAAGGAAAATAGATGAAGTTCAAATTAATTTGAATTTAGAAAATAAAATAGACGATATTCAGGTTAAGGTAGATAGGGCAGATGAAGAAAGGGTTATATTACAATATAAATTAATGGAATATGCTATAAGGGTGAGAGGATTAAAAGAATGTAAGGAAGAAAATTTGAAAGAGATTTTTATTCAGGCCTTTGCTCAGATAGATGGAGTGGAACCAGAAGATTTTGAAGTTAATATTGAAAAAATTTATCGTGTTAATTCTTGGTTGGCAAGGCAGAAGTGTTTACCGAGAGATGTGGTTATTTATTTTACAAATAAGAAGATTAGGTATGGAATTTTGCAAGCATTTTATAAAAATAAATTTCAAATACTAGGACAAGATATAATAATGATGAAGGAAATTCCTCCTAAAATGTTAAGAAAGAGAAAAGAATTTGCCTTTTTAGTGGATGAGCTTAAGAAACATCAGATATATTTTAGATGGGAGATTCCAGCTGGCTTAACAGTGAATTATAAAGGAAGAAAGTATTTTCTTAATACAGTTTTTAAAGCATGAGATTTCTACACTAATGTATTAAAGATTGGGAACCCTTTATCGATAGATGTTAAGTTGAATGGTGAATAGATGGTGGAAAATGTGTAAGATAGAAGATAAGGGGAGTGAGAATGTTTAATTTTATTATATATGATTATGGTTAATTTTTGTAAATGATTTATTTTGGATATAAATGTGTAATTTTAGGGGTACTATTTGATATATTTGAGGTATAAAGGAATAGGAAGATGGAATATTTAATTTTGGAGGATAGATAGTAAAATTTAATTTGGATTAAATATTATATTTGAGAGATGGATGTAATGTTGTTATATGGTTAACTAGAATTTAATTGTTATAACTGATATATTTTGGATAAGTTATAGGTGTAATTTTAATATTGTTATTTGATATAAGTAAGGTAAAGTGAAGATTTTAATTATTACAATTGATATATTGTGGAGATAATATAGGATTAATAATAATATTTGTAATCTGATTTGATGTATGTAAATGATACCAAAGATATGAAAAGATGGATTATTGTTTATCTTTGGAGGTTGGACAGTAAAATTTTAGAAATTAAGTTGGAAATATGAACTATTCTTCAGAGACTGCTTAAGGAAGAAAGACATTTCAGAAGAATCCTTGGTGAATATTGGAAGATGGAACGTTGTTTTGGTACTGATTGATGAAGGTTGGATATTAAAAACTATGTACTTTAATGAAGAATAAATACGAACTCAATTGGAAATTTCTGAGATCGGGGAGTCGAGGTTTAAAGGAGTGACTATGGATTATGATTTGTGTTATATTTTAATTTTTGACTGTTAGTTTTATACCCTGTATTCGGTTCTGGGAAGTCCCGGGGGGTGGGGGGAGGGAGGGGAAGGGGGGATGAGGTAGAAAATGGATTGATGGTTAATGTACAGAGATGATTGAAGATGTATAATCAATGTAAGATCGGAGCTGCCTGGCTACCATTTCAAAATGATGGGAAGGAAGGAAGTAGAAGAGAGAAGGAGGTAGGAAAGAGAAGAGGAGGAAGAGGAAAGGAAGGAAGAGGATAGAAGAGGGAGAAGAAAGGAGTAGGGAGGAAGGAGGAGAGGAGGTAGATAAGAGAAGGGGAGGATGGTCGTGGAAAGTAGAAGAAGGTAGAGAAGGGAAGAGAGTTAAAGGAAGGGGGTGGTGACCGGGCAGGTCCGATTAATTATATATGATGGTACATTAAATATGTTATTGGATATGAATGTTAAAATAAAACTTTTTAAAAGAAAGAAAAAAAACCAATATGGGTATTTAGATAGAATAGAATAGAATAGAATTTTATTGGCCAGGTGTGATTGGACACACAAGGAATTTGTCTTGGTGCATATGCTCTCAGTGTACATAAAAGAAGACGAGAAAAGATACTAAGATTAACTTTTTCAATTTTCCTTCAGCTCAACTCCAGATTCACTATATTGATTGAGTGGCTGTATCAGAAGCAGATCAGTTCTTGTGATGGTTCCTTGACTTTATCATTTCAGCACTATCCTGTTCTTTAATGTATTACATAGAGCCCAATATAGATCTACTCAACGCTGATTGTTTTAATATTAAATTCACCAATCTGCTGGAGCTGGAATTTTGATTCCTGAACTTAGAGGAAGAAAGTAAGAAGCTGTAACTCCTAAAGGTGTATGCAAAAAGCTCCTCTGCCATCTGGTGTGGCTTTCTCTTATTTTCCTGCTAAATGAAATGATAAACAATGATCAGAAATACTATCTATCCCAGTCTGCTCTTATTTTGCTATGTCTCACCTATTAATTACATAACTAATTATATCTTTATTATTTTGATATGGCTACACTTCTATGTTAATTACTGATGAGTAGCCACAGAAGGAATTTTATCCACATTTCTGAAAGAATTTCAGAATCATCATTTATTCCCTGGTTATTTATTTATTTAGAATATGGCATCTCTCAAGGTCATGCAGTCACTGATATACAACACTAGTAAAACTCATTATACATACAAACACAAATATAAGTTTAAGTAGAGCAGATAGATAGTTAGATAGATAGATAGATAGATAGATAGATAGATAGATAGATAGATAGATAAATAGATATGAGAGATAGAGAGATAGAGAGACAGAGACAGAGAGAAACAGAAAGAGACAGAGAGAAGGATAATGAAATAGAAGATAAAATATTAAATTAAGGTAAATCTATGATAAAATCACCATATTATGGTGCCACAGAATCGCAATAGGATAGATGCTATAATTCAGTATCCATATAAGTGCTTCTGGTGTGGCTGCAGTGAAATCATTCTATAGTAATTAGTTGGTAAGTTATGACCTATTTATCCAAATTGGGAACATCGGGCAGAATTTATATAGTATTACGGACAACAGAGTAGAGATGTTAAGAGGTGGTATTCAGCCAGTTTGGACCAGTTCATGTCAACCGGTAGCAGAAATCGCGGGCCCCAGCTCTATGCTGTCCTATTTAGGCACATTTTTGAGGCCGGGCGCATGCATGGAAGGTGCGCATATGAGCAAAGCACATGCGCGGAAGGCCGGGCACATGCTCACATTTTCAGTGCTGGATGAACTGGCAGGTAAATTATGTGAATCCCACCTCTGGAGATGTTCCATTTAGTTATTCGGGATGACCTATTCAAATGGGTGTACAGGCTCATTTTAGGGATTAGATTACTAATCAGATTAGACCCACAGATTACTGTTAATGAGAAAAAGAATTGACGGCAATACAATTGTCTACTAATCTTCCTTCCAAATTAGTCTCCCCACCAGTTTAGCTCAGGTCACAACGCTGTGATAGTAAACAAGTTATTAGAAATAAAGTATTTGTCCTTGGGCTACAATAAAATTACTTCAGAAAACCCGTATCCAATAAAGTTTAATGTAGCTTTTTGTCTAAATCCTCCTTTCCCCTTTCCTTCCCTAGTTTCTGCTGTTATTCAATATATTTGCCTTTTTCATCATATCACTGGAAGTTATTTAAACTTGATTTTTAAATCATGAAAACAAACAATAGATTAGATAAAAGTTTGATGTTGCTGGACAGGCAGATAGATATATCTATGCATTGGAGGAAGTTATCCGAGGCTTCCAAAAACGTATGCCTTTTGATATTTTTTGATAGAAAAGGTGCTACCAGACCCCCAATTTTCAGTCTGCAAAAGGAACCCAACCCTGTATATCAGATTTCTTAGAAAGATTATTTCATATAATCTTGGCAATTTTTTTTCCTGAGAATTTTTGTAAAGGTATCTTGTCACTTATGTGGAATCATTAGCGGCAAAGCACTCCTCTGCCATTCATTTGCTGATTAGAATTCCAGTAAGCTTTCAAACAGCAGTGTCAATATTATACTTTTCCATTTCTCTTCCTGCTAATTAAAGTATGTATACAAAAACTGTCCTGCTAGGAACTTACATAGCAAATTAAAATGCTGCAATTATTGCTGCCTGCAGCTTCCCGTTGAAATTATCAGAAGAGAAGATGCTACTGGTATCATCTAAAAACTTTATATGCTGGGACAGTTCTTCAAAACTTTCTGATTGATGAACAATTTCTTTGACCAATGGTAGCATGGTCCGACCATTATATAAGTCCCTACTCAAAAGCAGCGCCTCAATTTCAATGAGATTAACCTCAGTTATAAGCATTAATATTGTAAAAGAGCAGCCCCAATTAGAATTATCATAATTATCATAATTTTAAATATCTTTTCTTTGCTCTCAGTGGCTGATGCTATTGCAATTAAATTCCACAAAGCAATTTTTTTATTGCATATTTGAAAACCAAAGCTTCATTCTTGCTTTGAGTATTTATTATATTTTATACTTTGGTAACAGTTTGAAAAATAGGCTGCACTTCATGGGTTCTTCCGTCATTCCAGAAAACAACACTCTATATCAAGTAAATTTTGGATCTGAACATATCCCAAGAAAGCAAACTAATCAGCTAATGAGTGCAAGTTATAAAGGATGGTATCATTTGCCAATATAAATACCCTAATTGAGAAATGGACTATTGCGCTAAACTAATCTAGTTACAAAGAAATCATGGAATACTTCATAGATCAAAAGATACTCCCCAGTGTAAAACAGAAATATGCAAAAGGATAGTATTAGATGTAAAGGAATCTATGTTTCCTATGTAAACAGAAAATTCTGCTCTTAATATACACAGAAATAAAAGAAAGAGCTGCCTATAAAACCAGAGATTGAAGAGTCTGGAGTTTTGGCTTCATGCCCTTAAATGTTCCCATCATGGCTGTTTGTGTTTCTAGAAGATGCGTGCTTGGCCTGGTGCCATTGGACTGATCGCCATATTGTGACCGCACAGCTTCAGTTACTGGAAAAGGGTGAAGCTGGTCTAAGGTAAAAAGCAAATTGTTGATTCTGAAATGTTTATGCCACATTGTTCACGGAAGGCTGGGGAAACCTAGCTTTTCCTCTGGGTGCCATACTGAGATATTAGATGAGCTTAATGTAGATATGGTTTGTGGGGTGAGGCTGCTATGTGCTGCCTTGATTATTGTATTATGATTATATTTTAATTTCATTTTTGTATGATTTATAGAGGATTTATTGTATAACTTTGGTTGATTGTTTTTAGCTGTGTAAACAGGGCAGCCATATACATTTTATAAGGAAAAATAAGTACGAAGAACATTTCTATTCAGTTTTAGGAAAACTGCATTTCCATTTATTGCAGAAAAATGTCCTGATAAGTATTTAGGTAGAAAAAGAAAATTGTCAAGATCGAAGTCACTTGTTTTATTATACTATATTTTGTGTTTTATACTGGCAAATTATTTTTAACTAAAACCAAATATCTAAATGAGTGTTCAGGCAATGAGTTTTCAGGTACATCTACAGGTACTGCATGTTTAGGTTTTCCAGATAATTTAATACCAAATTTGCTCAACTATTTATATCTATTCAAAGATTAGGACTTATTTTCAATGTCTCTTCTGCACAAGCCATTTTCTTTTGATCAGAAACACTCTTGACATAAGTACTTAGATGGACAGGAAAGCTAATAATTGCTACCATCTTAAGTATTACACAAATGCGGCTCCTGTTGCATTGACAAAAAAATAATATTTATTTATTTATATAAATAAGTCAAGGCAGTGAACACACCAAAGGCTCCTTCTTCCTCCTATTTTCCCCACAATAACAATAACAATCTTGTGAGTTGGACTGGGCTGAGAAAGAATGACTGGCCTAAAGTCACGCAGCTGTCTTTAATGCCTAAGGCGGGACTAGAACTCCCAGTCTCCTGGTTTCTAGGCCAGCACTTCCACTCCTACACCAAACTCACTGTTTTTCCAATTTTCTCTTTCCAAGAGTCTTAAACAGAGGCCAAGAGTATTAAACAGATGCCACAGGCATTCCTAAGGGTTATTTGTCAATAATTTGCCTGAACCATATCCAGAAAAAAAAAAAGAAAGGTAAACTGAACAAGCTGAGAACATTCTGGAAGGCTAATGGGGATTATGGAAACAACCTTTCCTTCAGAAGCCCAAAGCAGGGCACACAGCACCACCTCTGTTCCTTCTTCCTCATAGCAACAATCTTATGAAATAAATTGGGCTGAGATAATATGATGGGTCTGAGTCACCCAACAAATGTCTTGACTCTGGAGCTCCCCAGGACCAAGGCCTTAATTACTACACCACTTTGGCTCTCAAATGAAGAGACTTGGTTGGTGTGAGGACAACAACCATATGTGCTAACTTATCAAAAAAAAGTTGCTTTTATTATAATTAATTATAAAAGTGTTATACCAATGGTAATAGGCACCTTGGGTGCAATTCCAAAACATCTGGAACAGCACTTGAATACCGTTGGCATTGACAAAATTACCATCAGTCAATTGCAAAAGGCAACTTTACTTGGAGTTTACATCCCTCAACAATACTTATAACGCCATCAGAGATCCACATCTGTCTATCCCAGGTCCTTAGGAAGGAAAGTGCTAAGTCCAGTCTAAAAACCTAGCTGACTGTGTGCCAAACCATAATGTAACTAACTAATAATATGTTACATTATTATAAGACATATGTAATTCATTATATTATTTGGATGCAATGGGAATTGTACTGGGTTAACTATAATACTATAATACTCTAATGTTACATATATGAGAATATTAAAAAAAAAGAAATAACAGTATTAAGTATGATTTGAAATTTTGCTGTTAATAAACATAAGATAAGTTACATCCAAAACTGAATATAATGTAATAACCATATATACTATCTTGAGCACCTTGAAGCCAATCTGGCACATACCAGTAGTCATTTAATCCTTTTTCTCCTTCTCCTATTGGAGCTGGCTTTTAATGGTCTACTTTAAATAAACATTAACTGTATTTAACAAGACAGTCAATAGTTAATATTTTATGGGTAATTTCTAATCAATAATAACCCAAGAAATGTTTTTGACTAAGACAAAGCTAACAATGCCCTGCCTCCTTTCATTTAAAATGTAAAATCCCCCAGGGCTGGCTCAAATCCTATCAATACTTTTCTCTGTCCTTGTAGAGGATGATACAAATATAATTATGGTAAATGAAGTAACAGTTTGCAGTTGCAAGACATCTCTCTCTTATCGCTGTACTCCTTTCTCCTTTCTATTTAACTGACCATATGACTTTTGTTGAATTTCCAAAAGGCAACTTTACTTGGAGTTTACATCCTCAACAATACTTATAACGCCATCAGAGATCCACATCTGTCTATCCCAGGTCCTTAGGAAGGAAAGTGCTAAGTCCAGTCTAAAACCTAGCTGACTGTGTGCCAAACCATAATGTAACTAACTAATAATATGTTACATTATTATAAGACATATGTAATTCATTATATTATTTGGATGCAATGGGATTTGTACTGGGTTAACTATAATACTATAATACTATAATACTATAATACTATAATACTATAATACTATAATACTATAATACTATAATACTATAATACTATAATACTATAATACTATAATACTATAATACTATAATACTATAATACTATAATACTATAATACTATAATACTATAATACTATAATACTATAATACTATAATACTATAATACTATAATACTATAATACTATAATACTATAATACTATAATACTATAATACTATAATACTATAATACTATAATACTATAATACTATAATACTATAATACTATAATACTATAATACTATAATACTATAATACTATAATACTATAATACTATAATACTATAATACTATAATACTATAATACTATAATACTATAATACTATAATACTATAATACTATAATACTATAATACTATAATACTATAATACTATAATACTATAATACTATAATACTATAATACTATAATACTATAATACTATAATACTATAATACTATAATACTATAATACTATAATACTATAATACTATAATACTATAATACTATAATACTATAATACTATAATACTATAATACTATAATACTATAATACTATAATACTATAATACTATAATACTATAATACTATAATACTATAATACTATAATACTATAATACTATAATACTATAATACTATAATACTATAATACTATAATACTATAATACTATAATACTATAATACTATAATACTATAATACTATAATACTATAATACTATAATACTATAATACTATAATACTATAATACTATAATACTATAATACTATAATACTATAATACTATAATACTATAATACTATAATACTATAATACTATAATACTATAATACTATAATACTCTAATGTTACATATATGAGAATATTAAAAAAAAAGAAATAACAGTATTAAGTATGATTTGAAATTTTGCTGTTAATAAACATAAGATAAGTTACATCCAAAACTGAATATAATGTAATAACCATATATACTATCTTGAGCACCTTGAAGCCAATCTGGCACATACCAGTAGTCATTTAATCCTTTTTCTCCTTCTCCTATTGGAGCTGGCTTTTAATGGTCTACTTTAAATAAACATTAACTGTATTTAACAAGACAGTCAATAGTTAATATTTTATGGGTAATTTCTAATCAATAATAACCCAAGAAATGTTTTTGACTAAGACAAAGCTAACAATGCCCTGCCCCTGAACTACACAAGCTTCTGGGTAATAGCTCCCCCTCATCTACCTTTTCTCTCTAGAAGAACAAAAGAAGATGTTTGCCCTCTGCTTCCCCTATCCTCCGTCATTATCTGCATTTGTTTGAAGGTTCTGCTAAAAATGTAAGTATGAGAAGAAAGCTGCCAGGACATCATTCTTCCTGAAAACTGAAGTGAGAGCATAACATTGTAGTTTTGTGGCATGGCACTATTCCAAGAGCTGAAATCATCACCGCAGATTGCATTGATGAGGGGACGTGTGGTGGTGGTGGTTGGAGAAATGTAATAGCCTGCTCAAGGCTGGGAGGTGGGATGAGGGGAAACAAAATTCAGTGCACGTATTACTTAGAAGGCAAACTCATTTTTTACAGGGATGTGAAACTAACTAGAAAACAATTCGAAGAATTAAGATCAAATTTGATTGTAAGGCTGTCTATAAACTCAACTAGAAAGCTCTGGGTTTAGGCAGTGGGAAGGTAGGATGAAAACAAGGAAAAAGAGCCCACCCTAAGCCCTGCTGGGCTCCACTGTCACAATCTACAAATGAAATTTGAGTTTTGTTATGAGGCAACTGAGCATTGCACCTTTCTCCAATTTTTCCTTTCAACTAGACTTAGATTGCTGGATTGTTTTAAAACTGCCGACTTACGTTAAATAAAGTATACACATTCTAAACTTTTTTGTATAGGATACCTGTCCAAATGTGGCAGAATGCTGAAAAAAAGGTAGAAGAAAAGGATGGAATCAGTAATGATGCTCTATAGTGACACAAGCAAGATCACATCAAATACCTGTACAATTAGCACAGGGGCCCCCCAAGGCTGTGTGCTCTCCCCACTTCTCTTCTCTCTGTATACCAATGACTGCATCTCCAATGATCCATTTGTTAAGCTACTGAAGTTCGCAGATGACACAACAGTGATTGGTCTCATTCGAGACAATGACGAATCCGCATATAGACGAGAGGTCGAACGACTAGCCTTGTGGTGCAACCAAAACAATCTGGAACTGAACACACTCAAAACCGTAGAAATGGTGGTAGACTTTAGGAAAAACCCTTCCATACTTCCACCTCTCACAATACTTGACAACACAGTATCAACAGTAGAAACCTTCAAATTTCTGGGTTCTATCATATCGCAAGATCTCAAATGGACAGCTAACATCAAAAACATCATTAAAAAGGACAACAAAGATTTATTTATTTATTTATTTATTTATTTATTTATTTATTTATTTATTTATTTATTTATTTATTTATTTATTTATTTATTTATTTATTTATTTATTTATTTATTTATTTATTTATTTATTTATTTATTTATTTATTTATTTATTTATTTATTTATTTATTTATTTATTTATTTATTTATTTATTTATTTATTTATTTATTTATTTATTTATTTATTTATTTATTTATTTATTTATTTATTTATTTATTTATTTATTTATTTATTTATTTATTTATTTATTTATTTATTTATTTATTTATTTATTTATTTATTTATTTATTTATTTATTTATTTATTTATTTATTTATTTATTTATTTATTTATTTATTTATTTATTTATTTATTTATTTATTTATTTATTTATTTATTTATTTATTTATTTATTTATTTATTTATTTATTTATTTATTTATTTATTTATTTATTTATTTATTTATTTATTTATTTATTTATTTATTTATTTATTTATTTATTTATTTATTTATTTATTTATTTATTTATTTATTTATTTATTTATTTATTTATTTATTTATTTATTTATTTATTTATTTATTTATTTATTTATTTATTTATTTATTTATTTATTTATTTATTTATTTATTTATTTATTTATTTATTTATTTATTTATTTATTTATTTATTTATTTATTTATTTATTTATTTATTTATTTATTTATTTATTTATTTATTTATTTATTTATTTATTTATTTATTTATTTATTTATTTATTTATTTATTTATTTATTTATTTATTTATTTATTTATTTATTTATTTATTTATTTATTTATTTATTTATTTATTTATTTATTTATTTATTTATTTATTTATTTATTTATTTATTTATTTATTTATTTATTTATTTATTTATTTATTTATTTATTTATTTATTTATTTATTTATTTATTTATTTATTTATTTATTTATTTATTTATTTATTTATTTATTTATTTATTTATTTATTTATTTATTTATTTATTTATTTATTTATTTATTTATTTATTTATTTATTTATTTATTTATTTATTTATTTATTTATTTATTTATTTATTTATTTATTTATTTATTTATTTATTTATTTATTTATTTATTTATTTATTTATTTATTTATTTATTTATTTATTTATTTATTTATTTATTTATTTATTTATTTATTTATTTATTTATTTATTTATTTATTTATTTATTTATTTATTTATTTATTTATTTATTTATTTATTTATTTATTTATTTATTTATTTATTTATTTATTTATTTATTTATTTATTTATTTATTTATTTATTTATTTATTTATTTATTTATTTATTTATTTATTTATTTATTTATTTATTTATTTATTTATTTATTTATTTATTTATTTATTTATTTATTTATTTATTTATTTATTTATTTATTTATTTATTTATTTATTTATTTATTTATTTATTTATTTATTTATTTATTTATTTATTTATTTATTTATTTATTTATTTATTTATTTATTTATTTATTTATTTATTTATTTATTTATTTATTTATTTATTTATTTATTTATTTATTTATTTATTTATTTATTTATTTATTTATTTATTTATTTATTTATTTATTTATTTATTTATTTATTTATTTATTTATTTATTTATTTATTTATTTATTTATTTATTTATTTATTTATTTATTTATTTATTTATTTATTTATTTATTTATTTATTTATTTATTTATTTATTTATTTATTTATTTATTTATTTATTTATTTATTTATTTATTTATTTATTTATTTATTTATTTATTTATTTATTTATTTATTTATTTATTTATTTATTTATTTATTTATTTATTTATTTATTTATTTATTTATTTATTTATTTATTTATTTATTTATTTATTTATTTATTTATTTATTTATTTATTTATTTATTTATTTATTTATTTATTTATTTATTTATTTATTTATTTATTTATTTATTTATTTATTTATTTATTTATTTATTTATTTATTTATTTATTTATTTATTTATTTATTTATTTATTTATTTATTTATTTATTTATTTATTTATTTATTTATTTATTTATTTATTTATTTATTTATTTATTTATTTATTTATTTATTTATTTATTTATTTATTTATTTATTTATTTATTTATTTATTTATTTATTTATTTATTTATTTATTTATTTATTTATTTATTTATTTATTTATTTATTTATTTATTTATTTATTTATTTATTTATTTATTTATTTATTTATTTATTTATTTATTTATTTATTTATTTATTTATTTATTTATTTATTTATTTATTTATTTATTTATTTATTTATTTATTTATTTATTTATTTATTTATTTATTTATTTATTTATTTATTTATTTATTTATTTATTTATTTATTTATTTATTTATTTATTTATTTATTTATTTATTTATTTATTTATTTATTTATTTATTTATTTATTTATTTATTTATTTATTTATTTATTTATTTATTTATTTATTTATTTATTTATTTATTTATTTATTTATTTATTTATTTATTTATTTATTTATTTATTTATTTATTTATTTATTTATTTATTTATTTATTTATTTATTTATTTATTTATTTATTTATTTATTTATTTATTTATTTATTTATTTATTTATTTATTTATTTATTTATTTATTTATTTATTTATTTATTTATTTATTTATTTATTTATTTATTTATTTATTTATTTATTTATTTATTTATTTATTTATTTATTTATTTATTTATTTATTTATTTATTTATTTATTTATTTATTTATTTATTTATTTATTTATTTATTTATTTATTTATTTATTTATTTATTTATTTATTTATTTATTTATTTATTTATTTATTTATTTATTTATTTATTTATTTATTTATTTATTTATTTATTTATTTATTTATTTATTTATTTATTTATTTATTTATTTATTTATTTATTTATTTATTTATTTATTTATTTATTTATTTATTTATTTATTTATTTATTTATTTATTTATTTATTTATTTATTTATTTATTTATTTATTTATTTATTTATTTATTTATTTATTTATTTATTTATTTATTTATTTATTTATTTATTTATTTATTTATTTATTTATTTATTTATTTATTTATTTATTTATTTATTTATTTATTTATTTATTTATTTATTTATTTATTTATTTATTTATTTATTTATTTATTTATTTATTTATTTATGTATGTATGTATGTATGTATTTATTTATTTATTTATTTATTTATTTATTTATTTATTTATTTATAATACAGGTAGTCCTTGAGTTACGATCACCCATTCAGTGACCAGTCGTCAAAGTTCGATAAGACTTTCTGAGAAGTGGTTTCAGGTAAAGGAAGGGAAAAAGAACCAAACACGGACCTGTTACAATTGGAGATAAATGAACTATGTGATGTAATCTACTGAGAAAAAGTAAACAATTTTCTTTGCTTTCATATTAATTGTAGAACAATGACATTGATCTAATACTGTCAATGGAAAAGAATAAAGAGCAAATTCTATGAAATAAAGAAAACGATGGCGACTAAAATTGAGATACATAAATGGATACAATTTTTCCATAAATATATTATCGGTTGTCTTTTCAATTTGGAAGATTTTTTCCCCCAGAATGCCAAATAACAGATCAAATAAGCTGGGAAGCTTAGTATGGATGCAGGATTTTCATCTTCCTTGCTAGATTTACGGCTGCTGCTTTGACACACTAAGACGTGCATACATGAGGTACTGCTGTTGGGTGGGGAGCAATCTGTGACAATATTAATTAGACTAAAGAATATTTTGACTTATTTAAAATATATATTTCAAACAATTACATCAGTTCATGGACTGCAATTCTGGCATAAGGATGGTCTGTCCTGATTGGACTGTAGACCTTTTAATTCTTGTCTTTTTCATCACAGAAGCCAATGAGATCCATGGAAAGCTCACAAGACGTAAGTTGAATACGCTTTTGCCATTGTTTTTCTCCAGAAATCGATAACCAGAAGCATTACATTTCAAAATCTAAGGATCACACACCCTAATGGCTAACAGCCATTGATTTCCCCCCTTAAAGTTATGTTTTCACCTTTAAAAGCTACCTAAGCTAGTGGACATCATCCATCTTGTGTCAGCAAATTATATAAATTCAACTTGTAAATTATGGATTGAAGAACTTTGCTAATGTAACAGTAAGCTGACACATTAAAATTGAGTAAGATTAAAAATGATCAGGGATGATGGATGTTTGATGTCATTCTTAAGAAATTTGAACCATAGTACATGTTGTCCTCAATTTAGAACTCGTCACTTAGAGAATCTGGACCCTGGCAGGGTGGGAAGAAGGTCCAAGAACTGCAGGAACTTGTGTGGGGGAGAGGATCTAAGGGGAGCAGACCAAAGCTCTGTGAGGACCCCAAGGGATGGAAGTGTATGGAATGTCTCAAAGGATGGAGGAGGCCTACCTTACATGTAGATTACATATCTTCTTTTTTATATATATTTTTTATTTTTGACAACAAACAAACATAAAAGTCTCATCAAACCAATTACAATGTGTTGGTGGGGTGTTTACATATCTTCTCTTGCAATCTCAAAATAAACATCTCTTTCATACATCTATCTTATATCGTCTAGATCTCTTATTCAATCTGGGTCTTTTCTAGCATATGTTTCCTTCTAGCCAGTAATAAAATAGCTCCCATATTTTGTAATATTGCTTATCTTCTTGATCTCTAATTTCAAATGTCAATTTACTCATCTCTGTACATTCCATCATCTTCCTAATAATTTCATCTTGCGAGGGTAATTTCTCATTTTTCCAATTTTTAGCAAACACAATCCTAGCTGCTGTAATAATATTCACAATCAAATATTTAACATCTCTAGTATATGTTTCAGGTAAAATTCCAAGCAAAAACACTTCTGGCTTAAAATCAATATGTTTTTTGATCATTTTCTCCAATCACGTGTGTATTTCAGTCCAATATCTTTTTGCTTCAGCGCATGTCCACCACAGGTGGTACACACTCTTCTGATTATTGTTCCCTGTGCTATCATTTGGAAATATTAAAATAATCTCTTATTATGCATCTTGTTTCCAAGAATGACCAAAGGAATGGTTCTATATTCCCACAGTAGGCTAGTGCTATATTTCAGAGACCTGGCTATATTAGGCCAAATGGCCTAATCCAGCACTTTAGCCAAAAATATGCATACAGGAAGCTCACACACAGGAAAGAGAGTGAGAGCTTTCTTCCACAATTAATCCTTAGGAATTATTGTTTATAACCTCTGATTCAAGAGATTTAAGAGTCATCATTACTAGTCTCCTCCTCCTCTAGTCCTTTTAAAAAATCATCTACATTGATAAAAAAAAAGCCCTAAGAGTTGTAAACCTAATTTTACGCAGCTTCTTTTCTAAAAACTCTACACTACTAACTAGAGCATACAAAACATTCCTGCCATGCTCCGACTTCAGTGCGTGCCTGCAAAAGCAGGAAAAGAAGAAAGTGTCCATCTCTGCTAATTGTCTTATCTTTATGGATCTCTTTAAGCAGACGGAATGAGTGCGGCGAACAATTACTGGATTGCAAGTATTTTTGATTTCCTGACTTCTACCTTTTAAAAAGAGAAACTTTTTTCTTTGTTTTAATTAAGCAGAGCCCTGAAGGGTCGACGGTCCCATAAATATTCCTGCCATGCTCCGACTTCAGTGCGTGCCTGCAAAAGCAGGAAAAGAAGAAAGTGTCCATCTCTGCTAATTGTCTTATCTTTATGGATCTCTTTAAGCAGACGGAATGAGTGCGGCGAACAATTACTGGATTGCAAGTATTTTTGATTTCCTGACTTCTACCTTTTAAAAAGAGAAACTTTTTTCTTTGTTTTAATTAAGCAGAGCCCTGAGGGTCGAGTCCCATAAATATTCCTGCCATGCTCCGACTTCAGTGCGTGCCTGCAAAAGCAGGAAAAGAAGAAAGTGTCCATCTCTGCTAATTGTCTTATCTTTATGGATCTCTTTAAGCAGACGGAATGAGTGCGGCGAACAATTACTGGATTGCAAGTATTTTTGATTTCCTGACTTCTACCTTTTAAAAAGAGAAACTTTTTTCTTTGTTTTAATTAAGCAGAGCCCTGAAGGGTCGACGGTCCCATAAATATTCCTGCCATGCTCCGACTTCAGTGCGTGCCTGCAAAAGCAGGAAAAGAAGAAAGTGTCCATCTCTGCTAATTGTCTTATCTTTATGGATCTCTTTAAGCAGACGGAATGAGTGCGGCGAACAATTACTGGATTGCAAGTATTTTTGATTTCCTGACTTCTACCTTTTAAAAAGAGAAACTTTTTTCTTTGTTTTAATTAAGCAGAGCCCTGAAGGGTCGACGGTCCCATAAATATTCCTGCCATGCTCCGACTTCAGTGCGTGCCTGCAAAAGCAGGAAAAGAAGAAAGTGTCCCTCTCTGCTAATTGTCTTATCTTTATGGATCTCTTTAAGCAGACGGGATGAGTGCGGGCGGACAATTACTGGATTGCAAGTATTTTTGATTTCCTGACTTCTACCTTTTAAAAAGAGAAACTTTTTTCTTTGTTTTAATTAAGCAGAGCCCTGAAGGGTCGACGGTCCCATAAATATTCCTGCCATGCTCCGACTTCAGTGCGTGCCTGCAAAAGCAGGAAAAGAAGAAAGTGTCCATCTCTGCTAATTGTCTTATCTTTATGGATCTCTTTAAGCAGACGGAATGAGTGCGGGCGAACAATTACTGGATTGCAAGTATTTTTGATCTCCTGACTTCTACCTTTTAAAAAAGAGAAACTTTTTTTTTCTTTGTTTTAATTGACTCTTAAAGATGGCGCCTGAAAGGGAGTGAAAGTGACGAATGGAATTTCAAACAGCCTGTGTAACTAAGAAGATAAGAAATGTTATGTGTGGATTTTAATGAAGTGAAGTGAGCTCTCCTATACTTAAAGGGGAAAAGAGAAGTTTCTAGACTTATATTTTGTGAATTTTAAAAACTGAAATGGCTACTAAACCACCTAAGACTGGGGGTAGAAGGGGTTCTGAACCAGCTTTAGAAGATCTGATTAAAGAGCAAGGGAAAGTGTCTGAAGAAAGGTTTAAGGAGATTATGGATAATAATGAGAAAATAAGAGAAGAAATAAAAGAGAATAATAAAAAAATAAGAGAAGATATCTTGATGGCTTTTCAAGGTTTGGCAAAAGACTGGAGGTGGTGGAGGAGGAGGTGCAAGAAATTGTTCAGTCAAATCAACAAATAGAAAATAGAATGGGGAATGCAAATCAAATTGGACAAAATGAAGATCAAGTGGTGGTGATGCAGTATAGAATGATGGAAGGAGCTCTGAGAATTAGGGGCTTGAATGAGGAGAAAGGGAAGATTTAAAAATTTTATCAGAAGCTCTGGCTGAATTTATTGAACTTGATCCACAAGAGGTTGCTTATCAAATTGACAAAATTTATAGAGTTAATTCTTGGATTGCTAGGCAAAAGAAACTTCCTAGAGACATTGTGGTTTATTTTTTGAAAAGAACAGTGAGGAATCAAATTTTGCAAGTTGCTTTTCAGAAAAACTTGAAAATAGGAGAACAGGAGTTGAAGGTTTTGAAAGAGATTCCTCCCAAGATGTTAAGGGATAGAAAGGACTTTACATTTTTTACACAAGAACTTAAGAAATACCAGATTCAATTTAGATGGGAGGTTCCAGTTGGTTTGACAGTGTATTATCAAGGAAGGAGATATCGATTGACACAGTGCTTAAGGCCAAAGATTTTCTTTCTACAGTGCTGAAACTTGAAATAGAAATAATAGAAAAAGAATTCAAGAGACTCAAATGGGTGAGGAAGCTGAGGTGATTCCAGTGATGTTACCATCTGAGGAACAACCCCAAGAACAAAGACTGACGAGGGAGCCCTTAAGCGTAAAGAAAAGGAGCAACAAACTCAAAGTAAAGTTCAGGATTCTGCTACAGAAGCGGTGGAGGAGCACGGCCGAAGATACGGAGGACGATCTTCAGTTGATTGCTCAAAAGCTTCAGCAGCCCAGTAATGGCAAATAAAATCTTGACTTGGAATGTCAATGGTTTGAATTCAGCTCAGAAGAGAAGAAAATATTTCATTATTTGAAACAATTTAAAATGATGTTATTTGCTTACAAGAAACGCATATTAAATTATCAGATCAAAAGTACTTAATAAACTCAAAGTTAGGTAAACATTTTGTTGCTTCAGCTTTGGAGAAAAACATGGCATAGTGGTTTATTTTTTGAAAAGAACAGTGAGGAATCAAATTTTGCAAGTTGCTTTTCAGAAAAACTTGAAAATAGGAGAACAGGAGTTGAAGGTTTTGAAAGAGATTCCTCCCAAGATGTTAAGGGATAGAAAGGACTTTACATTTTTTACACAAGAACTTAAGAAATACCAGATTCAATTTAGATGGGAGGTTCCAGTTGGTTTGACAGTGTATTATCAAGGAAGGAGATATCGTATTGACACAGTGCTTAAGGCCAAAGATTTTCTTTCTACAGTGCTGAAACTTGAAATAGAAATAATAGAAAAAAGAATTCAAGAGACTCAAATGGGTGTGGAAGCTGAGGTGATTCCAGTGATGTTACCATCTGAGGAACAACCACAAGAACAAAGACTGACGAGGGGAGCCCTTAAGCGTAAAGAAAAGGAGCAACAAACTCAAAGTAAAGTTCAGGATTCTGCTACAGAAGCGGTGGAGGAGCACGTCAAGATACGGGAGGACGATCTTCAGTTGATTGCTCAAAAGCTTCAGCAGCCCAGTAATGGCAAATAAAATCTTGACTTGGAATGTCAATGGTTTGAATTCAGCTCAGAAGAGAAGAAAATATTTCATTATTTGAAACAATTTAAAATGATGTTATTTGCTTACAAGAAACGCATATTAAATTATCAGATCAAAAGTACTTAATAAACTCAAAGTAAAGTTCAGGATTCTGCTACAGAAGCGGTGGAGGAGCACGTCAAGATACGGGAGGACGATCTTCAGTTGATTGCTCAAAAGCTTCAGCAGGCCAGTAATGGCAAATAAAATCTTGACTTGGAATGTCAATGGTTTGAATTCAGCTCAGAAGAGAAGAAAATATTTCATTATTTGAAACAATTTAAAATGATGTTATTTGCTTACAAGAAACGCATATTAAATTATCAGATCAAAAGTACTTAATAAACTCAAAGTAAAGTTCAGGATTCTGCTACAGAAGCGGTGGAGGAGCACGTCAAGATACGGGAGGACGATCTTCAGTTGATTGCTCAAAAGCTTCAGCAGCCCAGTAATGGCAAATAAAATCTTGACTTGGAATGTCAATGGTTTGAATTCAGCTCAGAAGAGAAGAAAATATTTCATTATTTGAAACAATTTAAAATGATGTTATTTGCTTACAAGAAACGCATATTAAATTATCAGATCAAAAGTACTTAATAAACTCAAAGTAAAGTTCAGGATTCTGCTACAGAAGCGGTGGAGGAGCACGTCAAGATACGGGAGGACGATCTTCAGTTGATTGCTCAAAAGCTTCAGCAGGCCAGTAATGGCAAATAAAATCTTGACTTGGAATGTCAATGGTTTGAATTCAGCTCAGAAGAGAAGAAATAAAAGAGAATAATAAAAAATAAGAGAAGATATCTTGATGGCTTTTCAAGGTTTGGCAAAAGACTGGAGGTGGTGGAGGAGGAGGTGCAAGAAATTGTTCAGTCAAATCAACAAATAGAAAAATAGAATATAAAGGTAAAGAGAGATATCAACAGGATAAAATTAAAAAGCTTTTTAGAATATTATACAAATTTATATCTTAAAGATAATATATTGAATAGGATATTGATAATTATTTGAAGGAATATAAGGTTAAAAATTTAACTTTAGAACAAACGGATGAACTGAATCGGCCTATAACCTCTGAAGAAATTATTTTGGTAATTAAACAATTAAAATGGGAAAACTCCTGGTACGGATGGGCTCACAGTTAGTTATTATAGGAATTTACAGGATGAGATGTTAGGTCCACTTAAGGAATTATTTAATCAGATACAACTAGGAGGGGAATTCTCATGGAGAACCTCTTTATTTCATTGATACCAAAAGAGGAACAGGATTGTTCTAAACCTGGGAATTATAGGCCAATCTCACTTTTAAATAATGATTATAAGATTTTGTTAAAATAATAGCTAATAGATTAATGTTGATTCTGCAGCGAAGAATTCATAATGATCAATCTGGATTTATAAAAGGGAGACAGATGAGGAATAATGTTAGGCAGATTGTTAATTTACTGGAATATTTGGAAAAGAAAATTTTATAGAATGTTATATGATAAGTTGATTCTATGGGATTATAAATCGTGCATTATATTGGGAGATTGGAATGGAGTAATAGATACACGAAAGGACAAGAGAATTTCTTCCAAGATGATACCTGCACATGCAAAGCTGCCTAAATCCTTTTTGATATGATAGAAGATTTTGAGTTAAGAGATGTATGGAGACTGGAATTTGGAGGAAAGAGACTATACTTTTTCTCTGATAGGCATCAATCCTTCTCACGTATTGATTTTATTTTAATTTCTAATGATTTGCTTTTTAGGGTGAAGAAAACTAAGATATTTCCAAGATGTTTGTCTGATCATAGTCCTGTTTGGATGGAATTGCAATATGGAAAAGAGGATAGAAGAACTTGGAGATTAAATGAAAATTTGTTTAGATATCAGGATAATGTAAATCAATGTAAAAAGCAGATGAAAGAATTTTTTGATTATAATTTGAATAATGAAACATCGATAGAAATGGTTTGGGACGCCAGTAAAGCTTTTATGAGAGGTGTGTTAATATATCTTAATAATAGACAGAGAAATAAGCAACAAAGACAGCGTAGGTATTTAGAAGAGGAAATTTATAAGAAACAACAATTATTAATACATAATCCACATGATCAAAAACTTAAAGATGCAATAAAGTTACTACAGAATCAATTTAATATGATAATGGCTGATCAGGTGGCAACAAATATACAATATGCCAAACATAATACTTTTGTAATGCAAATAGACCTGGTAGGTGGTTAGCATACACCTTAAGGAAAAGACAAAACAACGTACTATAGAAAAAATAGAATATAAAGGTAAAGAGAGATATCAACAGGATAAAATTAAAAAAGCTTTTTTAGAATATTATACAAATTTATATCTTAAAGATAATATATTGAATAGGGATATTGATAATTATTTGAAGGAATATAAGGTTAAAAATTTAACTTTAGAACAAACGGATGAACTGAATCGGCCTATAACCTCTGAAGAAATTATTTCGGTAATTAAACAATTAAAATGGGAAAACTCCTGGTACGGATGGGCTCACAGTTAGTTATTATAGGAATTTACAGGATGAGATGTTAGGTCCACTTAAGGAATTATTTAATCAGATACAACTAGGAGAATTCCCCTCATGGAGAACCTCTTTATTTCATTGATACCAAAAGAGGAACAGGATTGTTCTAAACCTGGGAACTATAGGCCAATCTCACTTTTAAATAATGATTATAAGATTTTTGTTAAAATAATAGCTAATAGATTAATGTTGATTCTGCAGCGAAGAATTCATAATGATCAATCTGGATTTATAAAAGGGAGACAGATGAGGAATAATGTTAGGCAGATTGTTAATTTACTGGAGTACTTAGAAAAGAAAATTTTTTATTCCAGCAGCATTTATTTTTCTCGATGCAGAGAAAGCTTTTGATCGATTGCATTGGGATTTTTTATTTAAATTAATAGAAAAGATGCAATTTGGAGATGGTTTTTTAAGAATAATTAGGGCAATTTATGGAGAGCAAACAGCACAGATTATAATCAATGGTAGCTTAACAGAACCTTTTAAGATTGCGAAAGGAACAAGACAGGGATGTCCTTTATCACCATTATTGTTTATTTTAACTCTAGAACCATTATTGGATAAAATACGAGAAGTAAAGGAGATAGAGGAATTAGAGTTAGACAATATGAATATAAGTTAAGAGCTTTTGCAGATGATTTGGTGATTACTTTAACAAACCCTATAAATTCTAGTAAATCTTTGTTGGAAATAATTGATCAATATGGGAATGTTTCAGGGTTTAAGGTAAATCAGAAAAGACAAAAGTGATAATAAAAATATGGCCAGACAACAGAAAGAAAAACTAGAGGAAATAACAGGATTTGAAATTGTAAAGAAGGTTAAGTACTTAGGGTTTATATTACATCGTCAAATGTGAAATTGTATAAGAATAACTATGAGGTTTTATGGCAAAAGTTCAGAAGGAGTTGATTGTTTGGAAAAATTGCAATTATCTTTGCTGGGAGAATTGCTGCTATTAAAATGAATGTTTTACCTAGATTTTTATTCCTCTTTCAGATGATACCAATAATTAAGAAAGATAAGAATCTTGAGGAATGGCAGAAGGGAATTAACAAATTTATATGGGAAGGTAAAAAAGCTAGGGTTAAAATGAAAATAATTCAAGATTCTCGGAAAGGGAGGTTTAAAATGCCTAATTTTAAATTATATTATGAAGCAGCTGCTCTCTGCAATAAGTGATTGGTTTAATTTAACAGAGGACAGAATTTTGAATATAGAAGGTTATGATTTGCTATATGGATGGCATGCATATTTAATTTATGACAAAAAGTGGATAAGGCCTTTAAAAATCATGTGCTAAGAAATGCCCTTCATGTGTTTGGAAAAATACTCTTATAAACTAAATTATAAGGTTCCTATATGAGCAAGTCCTAGACATACAATAGAAAATATAAACATAGAACAGAATCAGGAAATGATTACATATAAAGATCTTTTGTATACTGAAAGAGGTAATTTGCAGTTAAAATCTCTGCAAGTATTAAGAGAGGAAGGGAAAAATTATACTTGGTTTCAATATGAGCAACTACGTGCTAGATGGATGGAAGATCAGAAAATTGGTATAGAGCAGAACGAGGAAATTTGGTAAAGCAAATTAGAAATCAGTCTCAGGAGCATATAAAGAGATTGTATAATGTGTTACTTGAAATAGATTCTGAAAGGGACTTGGTAAAGGACTGTATGATAAAGTGGGCACAAAATTTTCAGGAGCCAATATTATTGGAAACTTGGGAAAAAAATTGGGTTAGAAATGTTAAATTCACGCAGGCACAGAATCTGAGGGAAAATTTTTATAAAATGTTTTATAGATGGCATCTAGATCCTAAAAAATTATCGTGTATGTATCCAGATATGCAAGCAAAATGTTGGAGATGTAATTGTGATGATGCTACATATTTTCACATTTGGTGGACTTGTAAGGACATAAAGGCCTTTTGGATAAAAATTTGGTGGATTTTACAAAATGTTTTGAAAAAGAAGATAAAGTTCCTGCCGCAATTTTTCTTGTTGGGAATTATTACGGATTGTACAGTAATTGAGACTAAATTGATTTTAAACCTAATAACAGCAGCAAGATTACTAATAGGACAATACTGGAAGAAAAAAGAAGTACCTACAATAGAAGAATGGATATTGAAGGTTGCCAATTTGGCTGAGATGGCGAAGATATCAGCCTTTTTGAAAGACAATACGCAAGAAAGATACTTAAAGGAATGGAAAAAATGGATTGACTATATTCAACGTAGATATCAGACTAAGAGTTATCAGACTGTTTTCAGTGATTATGATGTATTATTCTTGATTGTTTTTGGGGGAAGTTAGGAATTGATGATTGTAGGGGCATAATTAAGTTGGGATGAAAATTTTTAGCATATGTTTGTTTTATTTTAACTATACCTTGTGCCCGTTCCGGGAAGTCGGGGAGGGGTTGTGAAGGAGGGGAGAGGAGGGGGAAAGGGGAAAAATTTTATATATATATATATATATATATATATATATATATATATATATATATATATATATATATATATATATATATATATATATATATATATATATATATATATATATATATATATATATATATATATATATATATATATATATATATATATATATATATATATATATATATATATATATATATATATATATATATATATATATATATATATATATATATATATATATATATATATATATATATATATATATATATATATATATATATATATATATATATATATATATATATATATATATATATATATATATATATATATATATATATATATATATATATATATATATATATATATATATATATATATATATATATATATATATATATATATATATATATATATATATATATATATATATATATATATATATATATATATATATATATATATATATATATATATATATATATATATATATATATATATATATATATATATATATATATATATATATATATATATATATATATATATATATATATATATATATATATATATATATATATATATATATATATATATATATATATATATATATATATTTTCTTCAAAATATGTTGTTTTATCTATGACAATTGTTTGTTTATACTGTTGTGACAAAAAGAAATAACCATTATCACATTTGATGGGACTGATGTGTTATGACCTAACATCCTTCCTTTTATTCATCTGGAACTTTCCTACCTGTATGTTGTATACCTCTGTCTCCACATCTGCATCAAGAAGTGTAGGCTTTTAGGTACATGAGAGACTACAGTAATTCAGTATTCAAGGATCTGCAAGAATGATTTCAAAAAGAGACAGCTGCTATAAGATGTTGAGACTTTGGAAAAAGTGCAGAGAAGAGCAACCAAGATGATTAAAGGCCTGGAGACTAAAACATATGAAGAATGGTTGCAGGAATTGGGAATGGATAGATTGAGACAAGAAGGACTAGTGGTGACATGATAGCATTATTTCAGTATTGCCACAAAGAAGAGGAGGTCAACTTATTTTCCAAAGTACCAGAAGGCAAACCAAGAAACAATAGATGGAAACTAATCAAGCAGAGAAGCAACCTGGAATTAAGGAAAAACTTCCCAACAGTAAGAACAATTAGCCAGTGTCTGAAATGGTAGGGTCTCCTGTTTGAGCAGGAGGTTGGACTAGAAGACCTCCAAGGTCCCTTCTAACAATATTCTAATTGATTGATTGGTTGATTGATTGACTGATTGACTAAAACATTTGATATGAAGGGATGCAGTTCTGATGGGGCACCTCCAGTGGTGGGATTCAGCCAGTTCGCACCACTTTGGGAGAACCGGTTGTTAACTTTCCGAGCAGTTTGGCAAACTGGTTGTTGGAAGAAATCATTAGGGCAGAGAACCGGTTGTTAAATTACTTGAATCCCACCACTGGGCACCTCAATGCTTCCTGCAGTTACACACTAAAGGAAAATATTCCTGTTGGTCTCTACCTGACTTTAAGTGCAGATGTTTGGGCTCTGGAGACCATAAAATTCAGTTTTAATCTTTCAGCTGGTCCCCCTAGCTATTCTTCTCAATCATTTGCAATTTGTTGAAAACATGTACTGGAATGAGTCTTTTCTCCCAGTTTAAAAAAAAAAAAAACATTAGCTGCCTGTAGGATAGAGGGCTGAGCCTGAAATTATTTCAGTTTGCATGAAAGGTGTTGAATGGCTTAATCTTCAATTATTATAAAGATCTCTGCAAACCTCAACTTCTCAATTATATAGATGCCATTAAGCGTTGGGGGTCCGTGGCTCCCGCTCATATTCAATATATACAGGCAGATCCAAACACAGCTAAATGAACAAACACACAGGCATTACCACAATTACTGCTTTGGGTGGGCGGTTTATTCATTCTAAACTGCATTCATCTTTTCTGTTTAAAATAACTGGGGGGAAAAATATTGCTTAGGAGAATCTACTGTTGATTTCCATCCAGACTGTTCCTCTTTTTCCCACTGTTGCTCTTTTTAAATATTGTATGCATCAGCAAGTAAATGTAATGCTCTGCTGAGAAGGGTTGCGACAGATCAATAAGGTTGTCTTTCAATGCAGTTTTAGATGATGATGATAATGATGATTTTTCTCTGCATCAGAATTCTATAAATGTTCTGCCTATTTAGATGGTCAAGATAACTCACAATAATTTCTTAAAATACAATACATAAATAAAATATGAATAAATGTAACAGCTAAATAAGTACCCTGAACTGCTACCAATATTATCTTGCTTCCCAAAAATATTTTAGGCTTCCCTCTCTATGTAACAAACTTTTTGCATGCTTCTGACACGGTCATTTCCCCTACTCTCTTCACAGAGCTTTGATTACACTGCTGTGTTACCCTTTTTAATTCTTGATTAATTCTTTATCTTTAATTCTTAATTTAATTCTTAATCTTGACTTTTTAATTCCGCCTCCGGGATGCTGCTAATAATGCCATAGTACCGCCTCTTTTGCCATCCTGTTCTGCTACATCACAGAGCAACTCAGAACTGGAAGAGATTAATTACATCTCCGTTCTGTTCCAGAGCTCCATAAAATATGCCAGACCAACATCTTATCCAAGATTAAAACTTGGAATAATAGCAATTGACTTGGCATTAAAGGCAGCACTTTTAAATTGCAGAGCCTACCTGCACTGCTTCCTTGATTTCTTTGGTAAGGCCCTACTGACAGCCTAGTCCTGTGATGGCAAAGCATGTGTGCCAGACGTAGCACGCAGAGCAGGGGTGAAATCTAAATTTTTTTGCTACCGGTTCTGTGGGTGTGGCTTGGTGGGGTGGGTCATGTGACTGGGTGGGCATGGCTATGTAACCATGTGACTGGGGATGAAAAAACAGACACTCACTAACAATGTCCTGCTGGAGCAGGGTTGGACTAGATGACCTCCAGGTCCCTTCCAGCCCTGGATTATCCTCTGAAGCTGAGTCTAGTGCCAGGTTTGTACTCCTTCCTTCCTTCCTTCCTTCCATCCTTCCCTACCTCCCTCCCTCCCTCCTTTCTTTCTCTCTCTCTCTTTCTCTCAAAATGAACCCCCCCACACCCCGTTTTTCCTCCCAGCCTACCTGAAGCCTGCTGGGAGGAAAAATGGACTGTTTTGGGGCTAGAACCCTGCTGAGCTGCATGATCATCAGAGGGTGTTTTTTTTTTAACTTTTAAAAGCATTTTTTTGGCCGAAAGAAAAAAAACCCTTTGATGTTCACGCGGCTTAGCTGGGCATTGTGGGGGGCAGGGATTTTTGCTACTGGTTCTCTGAACCACCCACTGCCATCGCTACCGGATCGGGGGATCCGGTCCAAACCGGGAGCATTTCACCCCTGACGCAGAGCCCTCTCTGTAGGCATTGCTCCAGCCCAGCTCCAATCACATTTCTCCATCGTGTTTCACTCAATTAATTCCAACTTCTCACGAAAAAAAAAAAGATATCATGAAGTTGGAATTGATTGAGTGAACTTTTTCACTTGTGCACTTCACAAGGGGGGAGATGGGGTCCCCTCCTCCTCCTGAAGCCCATTACGATGTGGAGCCACAATGCGACCCTGCGTTGGCTCGGTGTTCTGTTTCCCTCCCCCCAATACTCCCAGCAAAGAGTCAGTCAAAGGCCTCCTTTTCTAATTTATTCACATAGATAAATGTCCTGGCCACGTCTACGCACGGGCCTGCCAAGTTTCTGGAGATAACGAGGAAATTATAGATAAGGCCAGAATTACTCATGAATATATTCTTCCCTCCATTGATACAGTTTGCCCGTGCAAATTCATTGCTTTGTCCAAGACAAAAAACCAGGAAGTCCCGCCTCCTATTTATAGTCTCTGCAGATGTCACTGCATGACAATCATTCCTTGGCTTTATCCCAACGCTGCTTCTGCTGCGCGCGCCGGTCATGTCTGCACAGTCTTGCATCACTCCAAAACTGTTCTTGGGGCGTTGCCAAATCAGAAGAAGGCTCAAGAGAATCAGGCCTTGCCGGCCCCTCCTCCTCCCTTTGAGTGGGTGCCAGGGAGGGAGAGGGCCCAAGAGAAGCAGGGCTTGCAAGGTCTTCTCCCTCACTTTCTGAATCATCAGAGTCCAGGAGTCCGGGTCCAGGAACCTGGGTCACAACACTTGGCTTGACAAAACAAAGCAGTTTCTTTTTCTGCAGAGCTGCCTGTGTTGGGGTGCCCTGCCTCTCCACCAGCCACATGAGCATGGGTGCCCTGCTCCTAGGCTCATCGGCCTTTGGAAGTCATACCTACCACCCAGCACCAGTTCAGGGGTTCCTTCCCCTCATTATGAGAGAGAGAAAGAGAGGGAGGCAGAGAGAGAGAGAGAGAAAGAGAAATGATATTATGAAAGTTTTTCTTTTTTATTGTTGCTAAATATAATATTTAAAAAGCAGAAAAAGTCACCCCAATAGGAGTTTTTGAGGGTTGAATGCTGAGAGGCATGGATTTCCTCTGCCTTCCACATTCCCACTCCATGCTGAAGCAAACCAAATGGGCTGCAGTTTCCCCGCTATGTGGCCCCGCCGAGCCTGCTTGGAAACTCCTCCAAGCGCAGCTCCAAATGTTCGGCTCGTCCATCCCTCCCAGCCAGTGCCAGTGCTGCAAGGGAAGGTGCACGCCTGCCTGCTCCACTCTTGCGGGCCAAGGTGGGGCTCCACGCTCCTGCCTCCCAGCCAGAGCTCCATGTTTCTTTGCTTGCTGGTTGCCTCCGAGGAGGGAGCTGCGCTCAGGCTGCCCGGGCCCCCGCTGCTGGGGTAGAGACCGAGAGGGAAGGGGGTCTCCAATCCAGGCTGGAGTTGCCTTATTTTTGTGTGGATCTCTAACGCTTGGCTTTGCCTGCTAGCCTCCATTCTGCCACAGCCCAAGTGGTGGGATTCACATGACATGTGAAGCTGGACAGGAGAGCATAGATAGATAGATAGATAGATAGATAGATAGATAGATAGATAGATAGATAGATAGATAGATAGATAGATAGATAGATAGATGATAGATAATTGAGACAGAGAGAGATATAAAGAGAGGGAGGTAGGGAAAGAAAGAGAGGGAGGGAAAAAGAGAGAGAGAGAGAGAGGGTGGGAAAGAGAGAAAAAGAGAGAGGGGAGGGAAAGAGAGAGAGGGAGGGAAAGAGAAAGACAGAGAAAGACAGAATGGGGGGAAAGAGAGAGGGGAAGGGAAAGAAAGGGGGGAGGGAAAGAGAGAGAAAAAGAGAGAGGGGGAAAAGAGAGGGGGAGGGAAAGAGAAATAATATTACGAAAAAATTTCTTTTTTATTGTTGCTAAACATAATATTTCAAAAGCAGAAAAAAAATAAAGGGGCATAGAAGTGCATTTATCACATTTTTCTTAGAACAATTGGCTGAACTCTGCCTTGTTTATCATTATTTTAGGAAGTGAAGCCTCATTATTCAGGTTAAATTGCCATGTTGGCACTTTGTGATAAATAAGTGGGTTTGGGGTTGCAGTTTGGGCACTAGGTCTCTAAAAGTTTCGCCATCACTGGCCTAGCCACTCTGCCCTGCAGCAGCTGAGTTTCAGCTCCCTATGTATCTCCTCCTGCTTCATAAGAGCAGAAGGCATCTTATAATGGTTGGAAGTATCTTGGAAATTATACTGGAAGGTTTGCAGTTTGCCAAGTCAACCTTAAGAGGCACCTAGGTGTTTGAGTGGGGTATATGTTGGGAAAACAGGATAGGTTTGGTATTCATATGAAGTACTAAATGATGGTCCATCTTCAGAAATGGACCTCATGCTATAATTTTATATCCAGTTAAATGAGAGACAACCTCACTGAATTAAATGGAACTTATTTTTGAATTTCTGTCTCTCCCTTTCACTCTTCCTCTCCCCCCTCTCTTTCGGTCCTCCCTCCCTCTCTCTATCTCTCACTCTGTGTGTGTGTATTAGCTTGTCAATTAAGTATGATTACTTACTTGAAGTAAGATCGCCTGAATCTATGATATGGAACTTGTTTCTGGATAAACAGGGGTTCAAATGTGCTGCAAGGCCGTTCTTGATAAAAGCTTCAGCGAGTAGTAAAGAAGAGTTGTCTAATGCCACAGGAGACAGAGGATGTAGTGTATGTAACAGATGATCAATATGTTTAAGATGTCGGCAGTAAAGCCCAGGAGAAGTGTGAACTTTTAATAGACATAAATAATTGGAGTGTTGTTGGAAGGAAAGCAGCTGTGCAGTTTCCGCTTTGGGAATGTATTCTAAACACACAGTGGTGGTATCAACTGTGTTAAATACCATTGGCTGTATAAATGTTTAATGACAGCACTCAGCTTATGACAGGAATTTATATTTCCTTATGGGAAAGCAGGAGTTTGATAACACAATGGCATTGGCATCTTTCACGTTGGATGTGACAGATTGGTAAGATAAAAGGAGACTTCATAATGAATAGTGGTTGTGACTACTTATTATCATTAACCCCCAAAATGAATATTGAAAATGTTAGATAAGACATATTAGCTAGAAAGACTAATTAACCATAAACTGAAGGGATATTGCTTCCTATGTATTCCACAAACATGTACTAGAACATGCAAATTGTATAATAGGAATTTTTTTTTTTTACTTTTGCTTCTGCCTGATGTTGAACAAGGTTTTATATATGTGGGAGAAACCTTTAGATTTTGTTTGTTTTATGCTGTGATTCTCCAGTGTGAAGTATAAAATGATTAGGAATAAATAGCACATTCATTTATTTAAGGTAGGTCCTACATTCCACGTTCTGTAAAATTTGAACCAAGATAATATTGAAATATTACAAAAAATACAAAAGTGTGTAAGCATGACCCTTATCTAACTCCAAGAAGGTACCAACAGTTAGTTTAGAAAATTCCCATGCATTGGCTTTTAAGCAATAAAACAGTTTAATTGGACCTTCACATATGGATTTGATTTTTTTTGCCTGACAAAACCATAACCATCATAGTGTGGTAACTGAACCCAGTGGTATTGGGGATATACAATTACATCAGTGGTGGGTTTCAAAAATATTTACGACCAGTTCTGTGGGTGTGGCTTGGTGGGCATGGCATGGCTTGGTGGGTGTGGCTTGGTGGGCATGGCAGGGAAAAGATACTGCAAAATCCCCATTTCCTCCCGATCAGCTGGAACTTGGGAGGCAGAGAATAGATGGGGGCAGGGCCAGTCAGAATTTTTACTACCGGTTCTCTGAACTACTCAAAATTTGTGCTACCGGTTCTCCAGAACTGGTCAGAACCTGTTGAAACCCACCTCTGGATTACATAATAGCAATACCAATAGCGGTTTACAGAATCGGCCAATTGCCCCCAACGATCTGAGTCCTCATTTTACCGACTTCATAAGGATAGAAGGCGGAGTCAATCTTGAGCTGGTCAGAATTGAACTCCTGGTAGTGAGTAGAGTTAGCCTGCAATATTGCGTTCCAGCCACTGTGCCACTACTGCTCATAAAAACATATTAGAATCTCATATATTTGTATTTCAGCAGAAGGGAAGGTGGGTTCAAAATCACAAAGGAAGTCACATCATGATATATAGGTAGTCCTCAACTTGTTTGTTTGACTACAATTAAGCCCAAAATTTCTGTTGCTAAGTGAAACATTTACTAAATGAGTTTTGCCCCATTTTACAATCTTTCTCACCACAGTTGATAAGTGAATCACTGCAGGTGTTAAGTTAGTAACACGCTTATAAAGCGAATCTGGCTTTGGAATTGACTTTGCTTGTCAGAAGGTAGCAAAAGGGGATCACTTTTGCAGGTTGCAGGACCCTGCAGTGCAACCATCATAAATGTCAGTTGGCAAGCATCTGAATTTTGATCACGTGGCCGTGGAGTTCCTGCAATGGTCGTAAGTCTGAAAAATGGTCATAAGTCACTTTTTTTCAGTCCCATTGTAACTTTGAATGGTTACTAACGTTGTGACTGAGGCCCAAGTATTGATTACCAAATACAA
Organism: Ahaetulla prasina; assembly: GCF_028640845.1. Taxonomy (NCBI): domain Eukaryota; kingdom Metazoa; phylum Chordata; class Lepidosauria; order Squamata; family Colubridae; genus Ahaetulla; species Ahaetulla prasina. The sequence continues at coordinate 147,364,514 of NC_080539.1, forward strand.
TTCAGTCCTGAACAAACTTATTTTATTAAAACAGCTGAGAATTAATTCATTCTCAGCTTAGTCCTAAACAAATTCTTTATAAACAGTCTTTCGGCCTTATCACCAGTCTTTGTTGTCTTTGGCAACCTGCCAAAGGCTTTTCTTGGCAAAATCCCCACAAAGTTCAAGAGACGCTGACAAGAAGCAATGGAATTCAACGTTGCTTTTCCACAAAGAACCCAACGGCTTGTTGCTGCTCTTTTAAGCCTTATGGGAGGGGCCAATCATCTTCTGGACTTACTCCTGAGTTGTCCTTTTTGCTTCAGCTGCTCTTGCCTTCTGGCAGCTCTTCTCATGCGTGCCTCTCTGCTGTCCGCCCCTGGAGGCTCCAGTGTCCATGCATTGCTCTCAGATGGCTCTGGCCCCATTTCTGCCTCCAATGCAGAGCCCTCGTCTGGGCCTTCCCGACTCCAGAACTGGCCCATCATCCTCCCCAACCTCCTCACTGTCCGACTCCACTGCCAGGTCCGCAGGCTGCTGGCAGACCACAACAACTAAATGAACTGTTGTAAGTCAAGGACCATCTGTAATTTAACTTTATTGCTGTCTACTGCTTATGGCTTCTCAAAGTTTCAGAAAGAAGTCTTTTTTTCCTTCTGCCTTGAAATGCTAGGAGCTGAAACTGGGACTTTAACTGCACTTAAATATATGCACTTGTATTGGGTAATGGATTCTCAAATGAGCTATGGTCCCCACTAAAGAAGCTGCATGAGTATCTCCCTTCTAAGAGCCACAATGTCACATATGCTTAGCATATGATCTTTGTTGTGGTTATTGTGCATTCAACATTAACCTTAATATCTGAATGACATTTTTCATTTCTCCTTGACTTCCTGTGCGCCTTGACTTTCCTGTATGTCTTAGCCGCTGTGAACAGATGTAGTCGTTTGTAGAACTGTTTTGTATGTGCCAAAATAAATTAATCCTAAATGACAACGCACTACAGATCCAAAATGTGTTTTTGCAACCCACTGGCTTCAACAACATATGGTAATTGATTATTTCTGATATCAAATAAAACGTTTTGTTGATGCCAGGAATAACAGTACAGTTTTAAAGCAGAAAATCAGAAAGAGAATGTTTTTGAAATATAAATAATAGATAACGGAAACAAGTGAGCTGATCGCAACCCAGCAATAATTCCCACAGAGCCATATAAGTCTAATTTGTGTTGAAAGATCCATTAGCCAGGAAGTTAGTAATCCAAATTCTGGCATAAGGCTCTGAGGGGAATAAGTTTAATGCTAGACGTTTGGTGTTACAATCAAGAAAAGATAGAAAGATGGAAGAAGGTTTTCAGCATTTCATTAATTCACATTAAGAATACTCTGTCCAGGAAATTCATTATTTATTACTGGAATGAAAAGCACTATTTGGTGGTGCAGTGGTTAAAGTGCAGTATTGCAAGCAAACTTGGTCCATAGCCTGGAGTTTCATCTTGATGGGATTTAAGGATGATTCAGCCTTCCATCCGCCGAGGTCGATAAAATGAAGACCCAGATTGTTGGGGGCAATACGCCCAGAGAGGCTGTAAAGCATTACCGGGCAGTATATAAGTCCAAGTACTATTGCTATTGATTGTGGAGCATTCTTATACCTGATCACATCACAATTCCACACATAAGAAAGATTCACTATCTTATACGGCTTTATCACATTTGCCTTCACATAGGGCACTCTCTCTCTTTTTTTTTTGCAACAGCTTGTCATTTTAATGTTGTGTACAGAATTTATCTCAGAATAAATCCAAATCCCATGGCTGCGAATGGAGGCTGGACTAGAAGTCTTCCAAGGTCCCTTTCCAGCTCTATTCTGATTGATTGATTGAGCCACATTACAACTAGAATGGCCTGATTTGTTTTGCTTACTCTATAAACATTTTGCCTGCTGTAGCTGCTCAGACCCATCCTACAGTCTTCAACGTCACACGTTCCTCCTGATGAACAAGTAAAATGAGGATTTTGCTATCATTTCTCTTACTGGATAGGAGAGGTGTGGTTTGCATCCTCCATATTTCCTGGAGAAAAGCAGTTCGAAGGACAGCAGCTGTGTTTCTAATTCATACCACCAAGGGAGAACCGTTGAAGAACTGAATTTGGGGAAGAATTCCTATATAGTCAATTAAAATTGGACTTTTCTCAGCCTGCCAGTTGAGGGGTGCATTTTTTCAATTCAGTTGTTTATGTAAGATATCATTCAGAACACCATGTGTTGTTGTTGTTTTTATTCTGCTTAGTCACCCATCTCACATGGCAGGGTTGTTTCTCCCATACTCATGTAGCACATAAACACAAGTGTTTCTTGTGTTTTATGACTTAGCAAGATGACTGTCTAATGCACAGACACAACTTCAGAACGGAACCCTTTCACTGAAATGACAAAAACACTGTTATTTATTTATTTATTTTAAAACATTTATATTGATGCCCCTGGTGATTCACGGTGGCTTACATGAATGTAAAAACATCATATAAAAATAAAAAAAGAAAATAATAAAATTAATAAAACATTATGCCATTGTGGTGCAAAATCTTCCCCTTTTGTGTGTGCATGCAACAGCATAACGCGCATAGAAAAGGAATGGAATTGAGGTCATGACAGCACAATGCCGTGTTCATAATTTGCCTTCCATCCCTCGGCTTAAAGTATCCTTCTTTCATGATGCTTGACTACCTCAAGGTAAAAAAGTACTTTCCTGGTGGTTAGAATGCAGTATTTGAGGCTAATTCAGCACACTGCCAGGAGTTCAATCCTGACCGGCTCAAAGTTGACTCAGCCTTTCATCCTTCCGAGGTCGGTAAAATGAAGACCCAGATTGTTGGGGGCAATACGCCCAGAGAGGCTGTAAAGCAATACCGGGCAGTATATAAGTCTAAGTACTATAGCTATTGATTGTGGAGCATTCTTATACCTGATCACATCACAATTCCACACATAAGAAAGATTTACTATCTTATACGGCTTTATCACATTTGCCTTCACATAGGGCACTCTCTCTTTTTTTTTGCAACAGCTTGCCATTTTAACGTTGTGTTCAGAATTTATCTCAGAATAAATCCAAATCCCATGGCTGCGAATGAAGGCTGGACTAGAAGTCCTCCAAGGTCCCTTCCAGCTCTATTCTGATTGAGTGATCGAGCCACATTACAACTAGAATGGCCTGATTTGTTTTGCTTACTCTATAAACATTTTGCCTGCTGTAGCTGCTCAGACCCATCCTACAGTCTTCAACGTCACACGTTCCTCCTGATGAACAAGTAAAATGAGGATTTTGCTATCATTTCTCTTACTGGATAGGAGAGGTGTGGTTTGCATCCTCCATATTTCCTGGAGAAAAGCAGTTTGAAGGACAGCAGCTGTGTTTCTAATTCATACCACCAAGGGAGAACCGTTGAAGAACTGAATTTGGGGAAGAATTCCTATATAGTCAATTAAAATTGGACTTTTCTCAGCCTGCCAGTTGAAGGGTGCATTTTTTCAATTCAGTTGTTTATGTAAGATATCATTCAGAACACCATGTGTTGTTGTTGTTTTTATTCTGCTTAGTCACCCATCTCACATGGCAGGGTTGTTTCTCCCATACTCATGTAGCACATAAACACAAGTGTTTCTTGTGTTTTATGACTTAGCAAGATGACTGTCTAATGCATAGACACAACTTCAGAACGGAACCCTTTCACTGAAATGACAAAAACACTGTTATTTATTTATTTATTTTAAAACATTTATATTGATGCCCCTGGTGATTCACGGTGGCTTACATGAATGTAAAAACATCATATAAAAATAAAAAAAGAAAATAATAAAATTAATAAAACATTATGCCATTGTGGTGCAAAATCTTCCCCTTTTGTGTGTGCATGCAACAGCATAACGCGCATAGAAAAGGAATGGAATTGAGGTCATGACAGCACAATGCCGTGTTCATAATTTGCCTTCCCATCCCTCGGCTTAAAGTATCCTTCTTTCATGATGCTTGACTACCTCAAGGTAAAAAAGTACTTTCCTGGTGGTTAGAATGCAGTATTTGAGGCTAATTCAGCACACTGCCAGGAGTTCAATCCTGACCGGCTCAAAGTTGACTCAGCCTTTCATCCTTCCGAGGTCAGTAAAATGAGGACCCAGATTGTTGGGGGCAATATGCTGACTCTGTAAACCTCTTAGAGAGGGCTGTAAAGCACTGTGAAACAGTATATAAGTCTAAATGCTATTGCTATTATTATTGGATTGGTGACTCTTTGCATCAGGAACCATACCTTGAACCTGCTGAAACTTGAGAACGATTCTTAAGAATTTAGCACAATAATGCAAATCTTGAAATTTGCTATCCAACCTCTCCATGAGGAATTATTCTTTGAAATGCCATTTTCAAATGGTAGTTAACACTGACCTTGATGTGAGGTAAGGATTCTCTGTCATTTAAGAAGACCATTAGAATTATTCTATAGATGGATAAACTTCCTCCTTTATATTGTCTTTGCTGGCTGCTTTCCTAGAGATGGGACCTCATGGATCTTTGGTAATCTGAAGGCTAATTGGCAGAACATCTTCAATTAGAGAAAGCTCCATCTTTAAACCCATATAGCAGTCTTATTTGGCCTGCCAATTTTGGGAGAATCCCACCATCCCCGGCCAAGATAATCATTAATTGTTCTTCAGTTAATAATACTTGATATCTGTCTGAGTCATAACAGGGTTTGCATAATAAAAAAAATTATATTAGATGATTCATTTGTAGCTTGACATCTCTACTATACAGAACAGAGAAAGACACTGTTTTTCTACGTATTATGTAGAAGCAGGGACGCGGTGGCTCAGTGGCTAAGACGTTGAGTTTGTCGATCAAAAGGTTGGCAATTCAGCGGTTCGAATCCCTAGTGCTGCGTAACAGGGTGAGCTCCCGTTACTTGTCTCAAGTTCTGCCAATTTAGCAGTTCAAAAGCATATAAAAAATGCAAGTAGAAAAATAGGGACCACCTTTGGTGGGAAGGTAACAGCGTTCCATGCACCTTTGGCGTTGAGTCATGCCAACCACATGACCATGGAGACGTCTTCACACAGTGCTGGCTCTTCAGCTTTGAAACAGAGATGAGCACTGCCCCCTTGAGTCGGGAACGACTAGCACATATGTGCGAGGGGAACCTTTACCTTTAGCCTATATAGAAGCAGACATAAGATGGGTAAATTTTCTCAGGTAATCTTTGTTTTCCCTCCTCTCCCCTCATCTATGCAAAATGTGAAGTATTCCTCCAATTAAACTAAATACTTTAAGATGGCTTGGAGATGCCACTGCTTAGTCCAAGCCTCAACAACTCTCTTCTTCATTTCCCTCCTATTCTTCGGAACATACAGAGAGAACTTGTGATGAAGAAACAGGAAAAGACAATGTATAGCATAGTAAGGGAGAGAAGCAAAGGGATCAATTAAAAAGAAATTATTTTCTAATCTTGGAGGGCCACAATTGTTCTTTCTCCATTAGGGAGAAAAGAAGGGATGGTTTTGATGGAGCAAGACTGCAGGATTCTCCTTTTGGAGTTATTTGGTTTTTCAGTTCTCAGAAATAGTTTTGGTGGGATTTCAGATTTGGATTAAAATCTTTCATTAGAGTCAAAAAGGATGAAAACTCCTTAAAAATGAATTAGAACAAACTTGCTGTCTTAGACTGAGTCCAGACAAGTTGATTTTCATAAAATTGCCATTTTATTTAACATTGTTTTTTAACAAAGTAACCAGACTATGCTGTTGAATATTGCACATGGAGTTTTATTATGCCATCAATCAGAAATTGGTAGGAGGTCTAGACACTGATGTTTTCCATTTGAAGTTCTCCTATGTTTCCTTGCCATTGTTTCAGTATATTTTTTTATTTTATTTTATTTTAATCTTATTTTTTTTAATTTTTTATCTAAAACAGTTAAGGGAGAGAAAAGCCAGGTAGCTTTACAATGCCTTTTGATTGATACTTCAGAAAATGGATGCTCCCCAACCTTTCTGGCTTGGTGGACCAGGAGGCGGCGGGCGAGGGGGAGAGGGGAGAGTTTTCTGCACACTTGCCCACCACTTCTTCTAGACCCCTGGTCTAGAAGCAGTGGTGAAATCCAATTTTTTTTACTACCGGTTCTGTGGGCGTGGCTTGGTGGGTGTGGTGTGGCTTGGTGGACATGGTTTGGTGGGTGTAGTAGGGGAAGGATACTGCAAAAAAATTTTTTGTTTACATTTATATCCCGCCCTTCTCCGAAGATTCAATGCGGCTTACAGTGTATAAGGCAATAGTCTCATTCTATTTGTATATTTTTACAAAGTCAACTTATTGCCCCGCCAACAATCTGGGTCCTCATTTTACCTACCTTATAAAGGATGGAAGGCTGAGTCAACCTTGGGCCGGGCTTGAACCTGCAGTAATTGCAGGCTACTGTGTTCTAATAACAGGCTTTCTTAACAGCCTGAGCTACTCCATTCCCACCCCACTCTGGGGTCAGCCAGAGGTGGTATCTTCTGGTTCTCTGAACTACTCAAAATTTCTGCTACCGGTTCTCCGAACTGCTCAAAATTTCTGCTACCGGTTTTCCAGAACCTGTCAGAACCTGCTGGATTTCACCCCTGGTTTAGAAGCATCCATTATCGAACATTTCTGATACTGCCATCCTGATTCTGGTTTGTGGGTGGTTTTCTTCTTTTTGCAATTGCAACAGAAGCCATTGCAAAGTACCGTTGAGGATTTTCAAGATTCTTATCTAGTGTAGATTACTTGCTTATTTTATTTTTGATTAAAGTTGAAGGGTCACTATTGAATTTCACCTTGATTGCTTGAATATACTCTTCAGGTTTCCTTATGATAGTCTGGATTCCCATGAGGGATGACTACTTGCTCTTATTTCTCTTGTGTTGCTTGTACACATATATATCTTCATTTTGATTAAAGTTGGAGTAATGCCGAACTCTCCTTTAGCTCTAAAATGCACCATAATTGTCTGTGTTTCTCTTTTCGGCGTTTCTTAAAGAGTAAAAATGTCATATTTTCACTGTGGAAAAATGCAGCAAAAATATAATGCAAGGAAATCAATAATTAAGCCACTCCCAACTAAGTAGATGAAGAAAGTGAGTCTTGAGGCAATTAAGAGATCATAAATTTCTAATCTCCCAGCTGTGGTCAACAAAAATAAATCAATATAATCAATCGTCAATAATAAAATAAATAAGATGGTCCAGATCTGCATACAGGAAAGCCAATACTCTTAATTAACTTTGGAAAGGACATTTACTAAATGAAATGTACTTGTGAGCATGTATTACAGAATGATCTTTGCCATGGGAAGAAGCATTTTTAGATAGCAGAGCATTACTTTAACGACTGTGCAGGGCCACTTTTTAAATTCCACATCCAGCTAATTTTGAAAAAGCAGTAGTTCAGCTATGCTAAAATATGGAAGTCAAAATCTTGGATTACTTTACAGCAGGAGTGTCCAATCTTAGCAACTTTAAGACTTGTGGACTTCAACTCCCAGAATCCTCCAGCCAACATGGCAGGCTGGGGAAGTCTGGGAGTTGAAGTCCACAGGTCTTAAAGTCGCCAAGATTGGACAGCCCTTCTTTACAGTACTCAGTAAACCTACCCAAGTTGGGTTATGGTGCCTTCCCACTGGAATGAAGTTTGTCCTAAAATTGAGCTGGCTGTCAGCTTCATGGTATTCCAGACTGCTTTAAGTTAAGTAGCAATAGTAACAGCACTTAGACTTATATCCCTCTTCACAGTGCTTTACAGCCCACTCTAAGTGGTTTATAGAGTCAACATATTGCCCATAGCAATTTGGACCCTCATTTTACCAACCTCGGGAGGATGGAAGGCTGAGTCAACCTTGGGCGGGCTTGAACCTGCAGTAATTGCAGGCTACTGTGTTCTAATAACAGGCTTTCTTAACAGCCTGAGCTACTCCATTCCCACCCCACTCTGGGGTCAGCCAGAGGTGGTATCTTCTGGTTCTCTGAACTACTCAAAATTTCTGCTACCAGTTCTGTGGGCGTGGCTTGGTGGGTGTGGTGTGGCTTGGTGGACATGGTTTGGTGGGCGTAGTAGGGGAAGGATACTGCAAAATCTCCATTCCCACCCCACTCTGGGGCCAGCCAGAGGTGGTATCTTCTGGTTCTCTGAACTACTCAAAATTTCTGCTACCAGTTCTCCGAACTGCTCAAAATTTCCGCTACCGGTTTTCCAGAACCTGTCAGAACCTGCTGGATTTCACCCCTGGTTTAGAAGCTTCCATTATCGAACATTTCTGATACTGCCATCCTGATTCTGGTTTGTGGGTGGTTTTCTTCTTTTTGCAATTGCAACAGAAGCCATTGCAAAGTACCGTTGAGGATTTTCAAGATTCTTATCTAGTGTAGATCACCTGCTTATTTTATTTTTGATTAAAGTTGAAGGGTCACTATTGAATTTCACCTTGATTGCTTGAATGTACTCTTCAGGTTTCCTTATGATAGTCTGGATTCCCATGAGGGATGACTACTTGCTCTTATTTCTCTTGTGTTGCTTGTACACATATATATCTTCATTTTGATTAAAGTTGGAGTAATGCTGAACTCTCCTTTAGCTCTAAAATGCACCATAATTGTCTGTGTTTCTCTTTTCGGCGTTTCTTAAAGAGTAAAAATGTCATATTTTCACTGTGGAAAAATGCAGCAAAAATATAATGCAAGGAAACCAATAATTAAGCCACTCCCAACTAAGTAGATGAAGAAAGTGAGTCTTGAGGCAATTAAGAGATCATAAATTTCTAATCTCCCAGCTGTGGTCAACAAAAATAAATCAATATAATCAATCGTCAATAATAAAATAAATAAGATGGTCCAGATCTGCATACAGGAAAGCCAATACTCTTAATTAACTTTGGAAAGGACATTTACTAAATGAAATGTACTTGTGAGCATGTATTACAGAATGATCTTTGCCATGGGAAGAAGCATTTTTAGATAGCAGAGCATTACTTTAACGACTGTGCAGGGCCACTTTTTAAATTCCACATCCAGCTAATTTTGAAAAAGCAGTAGTTCAGCTGTGCTAAAATATGGAAGTCAAAATCTTGGATTACTTTACAGCAGGAGTGTCCAATCTTAGCAACTTTAAGACTTGTGGACTTCAACTCCCAGAATCCTCCAGCCAACATGGCTGGGGAAGTCTGGGAGTTGAAGTCCACAGGTCTTAAAGTTGCCAAGATTGGACAGCCCTTCTTTACAGTACTCAGTAAACCTACCCAAATTGGGTTATGGTGCCTTCCCACTGGAATGAAGTTTGTCCTAAAATTGAGCTGGCTGTCAGCTTCATGGTATTCCAGACTGCTTTAAGTTAAGTAGCAATAGTAACAGCACTTAGACTTATATACCTCTTCACAGTGCTTTACAGCCCACTCTAAGTGGTTTATAGAGTCAACATATTGCCCATAGCAATTTGGACCCTCATTTTACCAACCTCGGGAGGATGGAAGGCTGAGGCAGCCTTGAGGCTGTTGGAATTCGAACTGCCAAATTGCTGTCAACCGGCAGTCAGCAGAAGTAGCCTGCAGTACTGCACCCTTATTAGATGTGTTTGTATATATGCTTTGTATATTGTTGGTCAGATTCACCATTTTTATTTTTTATTTTTTCTAATTCATAGTACATTTTATCGTTTGTATTGCGAGCCTCCTAAAGTAATACTGGAGTTGGCACTGAGATCAAGTAAATTACATTAAAATTACTCTTTTGGGCCAAATACACCTTGTGCATTTTCTATAGATACCAAGTTTATTTATTTATTTATTTAATCATATTTATATACCGCCCTATCTCCCGAGGGACTCAGGGCGGTTAACAGGCACTTAAAAACACATAAATACAGAGTAAAAAACAATTAAAAAACTTATTCTAAACGCCAAATATTTAAAAATATAAAAAATAAAACCCAGTTTAAAACCCGTAAATTTAAAATCTAACTCAGTCCTGCGCAAATAAATAAGTGTGTTTTAAGCTCGCGGTGGAAGGTCCGAAGGTCCGGAAGCTAACGAAGTCCTGGGGGTAGTTCGTTCCAAAGGGTGGGAGCCCCCACAGAGAAGGCCCTTCCCCTGGGCACCGCCAGACGACATTGCCTCGCTGACGGCACCCTGAGGAGTCCCTCTCTATGAGAGCGCACGGGTCGGAGAGAGGTATTCGGTAGCAGCAGGCGGTCCCGTAAGTAGCCCGGCCCTATGCCATGGAGTGCTTTAAAGATGGTCAAAACCTTGAAGCGCACCCGGAAGGCCACAGGTAGCCAGTGCAGTCTGCGCAGGATAGGTGTCATGCGGGAGCCACGAGGGGCTCCCTCTATCACCCGCGCAGCCGCATTCTGGACTAACTGCAGCCTCCGGATGCCCTTCAAGGGGAGCCCCATGTAGAGAGCATTGCAGTAATCCAGGCGAGACGTCACGAGTGCGTGAGTGACCGTTCATAGGGCATCCCGGTCTAGAAAGGGGCGCAACTGGCGCACCAGGCGAACCTGGTATAACGTTCTCCTGGAGACGGCCGTCAAATGATCTTCTAGAGACAGCCGTTCATCCAGGAGGACGCCTAAGTTGCGCACCCTCTCCATCGGGGCCAATGACTCGCCACCGACAGTCAGCCGCGGACTCAGCTGACTGTACCGGGATGCCGGCATCCACAGCCACTCTGTCTTGGAGGGATTGAGCTTGAGCATGTTTCTCCCCATCCAGACCCGTACGGCATAATATAAATTTGAAGGCATAATATAAATTTTGATCTTTTATTTATTTATCAAATTTATTTACTACCCATCTTATGGTTCAAGGTGATTTTTCTGATCCTCTTACAGCAAGACAAAACACACAAACATTCAACAATTATAAATTTAAAGACAGGTTCTGATCCTGTCTTTAAATTGTAAAAAATTACAATTTTTTAAAAAACAAATTGATCTTTTCCCAACTTCATAGACCAAATCATCTCACATTAAAAAGCTTGATGCTAATTAGCATCAGTACAGAAGAATTTTATAGCAGCTCTTCCAAGCTATGAAGTGTTTACTAGCATTGATTGTTTTTAGATATATAGTTCCTGGAAATAAGAAAACACATTCTCTTCTCTGTGAAGATGTGAATGTTTATACATACATACAGATAGTTATTCAAGGATTTGATATATGTATGGTGAATTTCCAAAGAAATGTTATTATACAATGCTTCCGGAGGTATTAAATAAAAATTGGCTTAGGATCATGGGCCGTATGAGCATGGGCCAGGGCTGAGATATTTAATCTGAAAATATTGGGAAGACCAGTTGAGTTATAATGCTGGCATTTAATGGACACCTGGATTTTTGCAGCATTCCTTTCTAGAATGCTTAAGTAGACTTTGGAGGGGAAGTGAAGAAATAAGGCTGAGATGTTTCAAACTTATTTAAATTAATCTGTTTGATTGATTAATAACCTTCTCTGAATTATTCATATATGGTGAAAAAAGAACACAAAACGTGAGTTAGCAAAGGTGTTGGGGCAGGAGGACCTATTTAGATGTTTAGTGGTAAAGCTTCCACTGGTTACATTATAGTGGAAAGAGACTATTCCTAAAGTTTTCTGGATATATTATAATTTACATATAATAAATTATTTATTAAATATATTATATAATTTATAATATTATATATTCACTGTCTTTTAATATAATATTTAATATACTCATTAATGTAAATATTTCCAGTGTGATTATTGTCATCTGATTCAGAATTTATTTTGTTGACATATGTTGAAAAGTCTAGCATTTTTAAAGAACCCCTGAAATTCTGTTTTTTTTTTATTATGCAAGCAAGTTTCACTGACAGTATGACATCACTTTTCTCTCTGTGTGTGTGTTCCAATTCCTTGGAAGTCACATTGCATAACAATTTGTAGAGCAGACATGTAGTTAATAAAGGTGAAACATGAGTACATTTATTACATGGGGTTATTTCTCTTTCTTGTTTTTTCCCCCCATTCCTTGCTAACAATATATTTCTGTCACTGGAGAAAATTTTCCACTGTTGACTTTTACTCAAGGGTAAACTGGGGTGAAGAAATTAGTTTTCATTTCACTGGATTCCTTAGGTAGGAGTACCAACTATTTTTTAAACCAGATCTTCTCATTATTATGATCTGCTACTTTAGGAAAGACATGCTTTTAAATCAGCCTTTTCCAAGCTTTGCAGATATGTGAAATCCACACATCTGGAGAGGACCAGATTAATTTAAGCAGTACTTCACACTGTGATCTGCAATCAGAAGAAATGAAGGAAGGGAGGCAGATGGCATTATAGGGATTGGCACATAGGCACGCAGGTGATCTTTAAGTATTAAACCATAAATATAGCTAATATCAACTCGCAAAGCATCCCTGCTCTCGAGTTGCCATAGACGGGGGGGATCAGAAACTGGTGACATTCCATGCTTATCTCTCTCAAGGCTATATCCCGGGGTTAGCTACAGCAGTGGAGGGGAATGACCTCCACAACCCGTGAAATTGCTCCATTGGTGAATGTGATTGATGACACACCATGGGGGGAGGGGGGAAACAGGAGCATAAATTACATAGGATCAGTGCTGGCTGCACTTGGGAACATGCTCCTAATAAATAATTGGATTTCTTTTGAAGCTTGGCTCAAGACTCATGATTTAATTAGGGCATCTGTCGGAACCCTGACAGCAAGCGTGAATGTGAATTTTTTTTAAAAAAATTATCTGGACGATATTTGTGAAGGAGAACTACTTAGAAATAGGGCTTCTAAATAGTGCCTCTCTTCTTAACAGATACTCTTCATAGATAGTTCTGAGTGATTTTTGTTATGGTAGAATTTCTCATTCAAGGAAATCTATGACAGCATCTGGTGAAATCATCTTCCATTTTTAATTGGTCCTTGGTTTTCCACTGCTTCTTCTAGGTTTTTTTTTTCATGTTTAGGAAAAGATTAGGCAGATATAACTGCTCAAAAACCAGCAGCTTGATCTGCTCTCTTTAAATCGCCTTGTTATGATCTCAGGGACCTGGAGGAAATAGTTATGAAAAATGACAGAGATGTTTCCCACCATTATGAATTGAGGAATACATGGAAGTTGAAACATAGGCCTTAAAATAGACACCATGTTTAAAAAACAGCAAATAAACCTTCTAGAACTCACACACACACCTCTAAATCCACCTTCATTATTTTATAGCCTCTAATTCCCCCAAATATTAATTTTTGCTCTTGGATAAAAAAAAAACCCACCTCCCCTCCTTCCTGTTCTAATGAGCATCTATCCAGAAATATTCTGTGGCTTAATTTCAGTCAGATGGCATGAGGTGGAATCATGGCAATCATTCCTGCCTTGTAAGAACACCAAGTGTTTCTGATGCATTTTTAAAAGAAATACATTATTAGCTTAATTCAACTCAGATTTGTTCACAACAGATGCACAGCCCTTTGCAAGGAAGGTTCCCATGACCTGTTTTCATCTTTTACCCTTTGCTAGTACACACCGGGAGAAGAAAACTTGGCTGTTTAAAAAGAATAGAAATGTACGTTTCTTCTGTTCCCATCCTTCAAACTTCTTTGGAGTGGTGCTTGCAATCTTCTCTCATGGAACCAGACACAGGAAGGCTATGAATAGAATAGAATAGAATAGAATAGAATAGAATAGAATAGAATAGAATAGAATAGAATAGAATTAGGGGTGAAATGCTCCCGGTTCGGACCGGATCAGTTGATCCAGTAGCGATGGCGGCGGGTGGTTTGGAGAACCAGTAGCAAAAATCCCTACCCCCCACCCCGTCCATGCCCAGCTGAGCCACATGATCGTCAGAGCCTTTTTTTTTTACTTTTAAAAGCATTTTTACAGCCTATTCAGCCGAATAGGTTGTAAAAAATGCTTTTAAAAGGTAAAAAAAGGCTCTGACGATCACAGCTCAGCCACGCAATCATCAGAGTCTTTTTTTATACTTTTAAAAGCATTTTTTCTACAACCCCTTCGGCTGAAGAGGGTAAAGGGTAAAAAAAGGCTCTGACAATCACAGATGAGCCGCGTGATTGTCAGAACCTTTTTTTTACTTTTACTTTTTTACGCATTGGTGAATAGAATAGAATTTTTTATGGCCAAGTGTAATTGGACACACAAGGAATTTGTCTTGGTGCATACGCTCTTGGTGTACATAAAAGAAAAGATACATTTGTCAAGAATCATAAAGTACAACACTTAATGATAGTCATAGGGAAACAGTCAATATAAATCTTAAGGAAACCAACAACAAGGTTACAGTCATACAGTCATAAGTGGGAGGACATAAACAGTGGTGGGTTGCTATTGGTTCACCCTGGATTGGGCGAACCGGTAGTGGTAGCTGCAGGAGGCTCTGCTTCTGTGGATGCCTCTGTGCATGCACAAAAGCTTCTGTGCATGTGCAGAAGCATCATGCCCACGCATGAGCGCACATGCACCCATGAGCAAACCGGTAGTGACGGGATTTGAATCCCATTACTGCAACGAAGGGCCTCTTTGTAGAAGACTTTGGTGATCCAGCCCAGAGCAGAATGAGCTATCACTAAATTAGATGGTTTATTTCAGTCTAGAACTGTTTTGAGTCTTCGGTACAATCCAATGACTCATCCAATGTGTACATTACATAAAGTTGGGAAAGCTTTCTAAATGATTCATCTTCTCTCCAATCATACCAATTTGTCAGGAATTTGGCAATCAAAGACACATTTTTGCTCTCTTGCAAAGGATAAGCACATGGGTGACAGACAGTTTTGTGAGAAATCAAACAAGTGCACCTCTTGAATGGATAATTTAATATGAATATTTAGAATGTTTGTACACTCAGTATAACAAGCCAGCCTTTTAGGAAGAACTTTTGGAACAGGCACTCTTTCCTCAGAAGCCGAAATCATCACTAGCTTTTGCTACCTGACAAACAAAGATTCACAAATGTAATCTGTAACTGCAAGAGGGATCTTGGAGTCCTAATGGACAATCACTTAAATATGAGCCAGCAGTGTGCTGCAGCTGCCAAAAAGCCAACCCAGTCCTAAGCTGCATTGATAGAGGAACAGAATCAAGATGATGTGAAGTATTAGTACCACTTTATAATATCTTGGTAAGACCACACTTGGAACATTGCATCCAGTTCTGGTTGCTATGATATAGAAAAGATGTAGAGGCTCTGGAAAGAGTGCAAAGAAGAGCAATAAAGATGCTTAGGGAGCTGGAGGCTAAAACATATGAAGAACAATTGCAGGAATTGGGTATGTCTAGCTTAATGAAAAGGAGGACTAGGGGTGACACGATAGCCATGTCCCAATATTTAAGGGGTTGCCACAAAGAAGTGGGGGTCAACTTATTCTCTAAGGCCATCAAGGAGAGAACCAACCTAGAACTAAGAAAGAAATTTCCTGACAGTGAGAACTTGCCTTCAGAAGTTGTGAGTGCTCCATCACTGGAGGTTGTTAAGAAGAGGTTAGACAACTACTGGTTTGAACTGTAACCTCAGCAATGTATAATGGTATACATTGTATAATATCGTTCTTGGTTAGCTTCATTTTCCTAGGAGATGATGTACAGGTGGCTTCTGACAATAGTGAATTCATCCTTTTTTTTTATTTACATTTATATCCCGCCCTTCTCCGAAGACTCAGGGTGGCTTACATTGTGTAAGGCAATAGTCTCATCCTATTTGTATATTTATATTCAAAGTCAACTTATTGCCCCCCCCACCAACAATCTGGGTCCTCATTTTACCTACCTTATAAAGGATGGAAGGCTGAGTCAACCTTGGGCCTGGTGGGACTCGAGCCTGCAGTAATTGCAAGCAGCTGTGTTTAATAACAGGCTGTCTTACAGCCTGAGCCACCCACGGTCCTTAATGGAGGGGTAGTCCTATTGAAGAAAGTAATGATTTTTCCCCATTTCAAGAAGCCATTGTTGGTTCCAACTATGTTGGACAACAGATACAGACAACTGTATCTGCAGCTTTCTTTTTCAGAGGTGGGTGGGTGGGATTGTTGAGAAGTGATCTTGTTAAGAGCTTAAGAGGACCCTGGAGGAAGCAAATTATCCGGGCATCTTCTCAGTTACATGTCAGAGCTGGGTATGGGACTGAAACAGCACTTATGGATGACGTCTAGTGGGAGCAGATTGGGAATGCTATGCCTATCCTGGCTCTCCATGATCACTTGGTGCTTTCAGTACAAATACAGTTGCTCAAAGAAGCTAATCCCAAACTCTTTAAGCCCTTTGTGGGTAGCTGGCACATGACCTAGAAGCTAATAGATTTACAGTGTAGACTTAAACTTAGAAAAACTTTATTGTCACTTTGAATGTACACTAATTGGCATACATTAAAACAAAATGTCATTGCATACAGCTCGCAAAGGGTCTCCATCCCTAATATACACTACATAAACATGTAGTCTTAGCAGTCTTAGCAGTCTGGTGGCTCAGACTGCTAAGACAGTCTGTTATTAACACAGCTGCTTGCAATTACTGCAAGTTAAAGTCCCACTAGGCCCAAGGTTGACTCAGCCTTCCATCCTTTATAAGGTAGGTAAAATGAGGACCCAGATTGTTGGGAGCAATAAGTTGACTTTGTATATAATATACAAATGGATGAAGACTATTGCTTAACACATTGTAAGCCTGAGTCTTCGGAGAAGGGCGGGATATAAATGCAAATAAAATAAATAAATAAATAAATAAATAAATAAATAAATAAATAAATAAATAAATAAATAAATAAATAAATAAATAAATAAATAAATAAATACAGGTATCACATAAAGACTTGCAGCAAGTCTTTATGTGATAAAGACTTGCAAGTATCACATTAAGAGCCATGATAAACAGCCTAGCCATAGACGTCTGCATTGGTTGCAGTTTTTCATATATAATCTGTAAGGCTCACATAATGTGCCTCAGACCTGAGATAATGACTAAAAGGCTTACTATAACATCAACAAAGTTTAAAACAGCTGGAACTAGTAGTGTTCTGACCCAGCTCCACAAACACGACAAACCCTCTGAAGTTAACACAATGATTCCTTTATTAGGAGCACTAGCAGTCCTGGCAAAAGTTTCTCTCTCACTGCAGGCTAACAAGATGAATAGTTGTCTCCCACATCTATTCATTTCCGCCCCCTGCCTTTTATTCCCCAGAGCTAGGGTGGGCCTTCACTAGCAGCAGTGGCTCTTCCTTCCTAAGGATTGGCTATGGATTTCCACTGCTCTCCTCTCCTCTGCCTTCTGCGCATCCGCACATCAGACACTGGACCCAGCTGTTTCTCCTCTTCCTCATCAGCCACCTCCAAACCTGGGGGCTGTTGACTCTCCATCTGAGGGCTGACGGACGGCCCAGGCTCCGCCTCTGTCTCTCTCTCTGCCAGCTCCATTCCCTCTTCTCTCTCAGAGCTCTCAGGTGCTGACCCTGACTCCCATACCTCCTCCTCATCTGATTTGGCTGCTGGATTTGGTGGCGGATAACAGGCCACAACAAATAGTAAGCAATACTGTTCACAGAAATTTCTTGAACTTCTCCTATGTCAAGATAAATCTCCAGATCCCACTATTCCGAGAGCAATGCAAACAACCAATGAATATCTTGCATATGGAAATTGCTAACAGAACTTATTCACTTGAGCAGTGAAGCTATTACTACATCTATATGAACTCATAAAACATTAGACCAACAAGAGAAGCTAGGAATGAGACATTGTGAATAGAGTTGTGGTGGCACTGTGGTTAGAATGCAGTATTGCAGACTAATTCTGCCAAATGCCAGCAGTTCGATCCTAACCGGCTCAAGGTTGACTCAGCCTTCCATCCTTCTGAAGTCAATAAGATGAGGACCCGGATTGTTGGGGACAATATGATGACTCTGTAAGCCATTTAGAGAGGGCTGTAAAGCACTGTGAAGTGGTATATAAATCTAAGTGCTAAGTGACTGAAATACTTCAATGCAAAAATCTAACTGGGCTATGAAAAAAGCTACTTAACCAGCAAGATGTGAAGTATATCTAGTTTTTCCTTTAGAGTCACTGCCCTAGAAGAAGCAAAGGGTTAACTGTCAAGATACATATTTAAAATTAGGTATGGAATATGAATGTGCAAAAGAAAATAAAAAAGGTCGGTGTAATTATTTCCCTGGAACTTATTAAATAAGCATGGCCTTCTTTTTTGGTTACTTCTATTTTCAGACTTATACAGAACAAGAACACAACATGCTTATGTCTGTTTCTGTGAGAAGTTGGCAATCAAAGGACACAATTTTACTTCTTCATCTATCAAGCATTTCTTGTACTCCCTGAGCTAAATATGCTTATAGGAGCTCTGCCTTTAAAGGAAAAGCTTCGATGCTCTAAAGCAATGCTGGCAGGTCAAATAATAGGAAAGATGGATCACAATGGTGCCTATTGCAATAACAGGCATACCTTCCCTCTTTCAAAGGAAGGCCAGGTTGCAGAAGAGCTGTCTTAAACAGTGTCTCTACTTCACAATAGAAAAACAAAAGGGCATGACCACCAAGTAGCAGAAATCAAAAAAGTACACTAAAACCAGACTGTTGTACCAAATGAATGTTACAAATCCAGTAGTACTTGGAAGAAGAGTCATCGTTCACCACAACTGCAAGCTTAGTTCAAGATAACAATGGGAACATGTTGCAGAGCTGGCTTCACATGAAACAATTAGTCAAGTAGTTTCACACACACCGTCCCCCCCACCGACTCTATGTATTTTTGCTCACAGCCTTAGCTGTTGGGTACTCAGATAATTCCTTCAGTGTTCCTAACACTCTTAGTTTGACAGTATATGCTACTCACAATTACATCAGTGAAAGCTATTTTGGTCAACAAGTAACGAGTGTAAATGTGCAAATCCATTTTTTCAGGGATGTACTGTAGGACCCGGTCTTTCTGGTCTTCCAATGGTGCACAGACCACCACTGTAGCTATCTATCTTGCTGCTGGTCATCCTCCCTTTCTCTTTCTTTCCTCCTTTCCTAGCATCAGAGCATACAGAAAACTGAGTCTTTGCAAAATGTGTCCCAAGTAGGATAATTTGAGCCTGATAATTTGGGCCTCGAGTGAGTTGATTCATTCAATATCCGTTTATTTGTCATCTTGGCTATCCATGGTATTCTCAGGAGTGTCCTCCAACACCAAAATTCTAAGGCATCAATACTTTTTCTATCCCATGTCTTCAAAGTCCAATTTTCACTTTTACACAGTGTCACAGGAAATATCATGGCTTGTACACATTTGATCTTTGTGGATATGTACATATCATGGCATAACTTTTCTAAGGTTTTCACGGCTGGTCTGTTGCAGTGCTAATCTGCAACATATTCCTTGAGTACTTGTTCCTTTACTGTTGATGGTTGATATAAAAGGCAGTAGCTAGATTTCAGTATCTTCATTGTCGGTTCTAAGAATGGTTGTTCTATCTATTGTTATTAGTTTGGTCTTTGTTATATTCCATTTTATTATCATTTTTTTACTATGCTCCTTGACTTTTGTTATTAGAACATGAAGATCCTTCAAGGCAGTATCATTAGCTTTCAAATAGCTACTGCTATTTCTTCCTCCAATTTTAAAACCACACCATCTTCTTCCAATCCAGCTTCCTTTAATAACTATTCAGAATATATTTTGAATACAGAAAGAGTATATGGGTCACTCCCAAGGCCCTGTGTCACTCCTTTGCCAACCTGGAGCCAGTCTGTTTCACCATGTTCTGCCTGTAAGCACCACGTGTTTCTTGACCTATCTACATTCTTCATGAGGAGCATGAGATGTTCTGGGATTTCCATTCTTCTGAGCATATTCCACAGCTTGATGTGATCAACACCATTGAAGGCCTTTTTATAATTGATGAAGCATATATTGACTTCTTTGGGGAATTTTTATATTTCTCAATTATTCAGCATGTATGTGCAGTAATGTCTCATGTTCCTTGGCCTTTACTAAAGCAAGTTTGATGATCTTAAGCATAATTTCATTGGCGGGTGAACAGTATCCATACCTCCTCTTATATTGTCATCTTAAGATTCTGTGGAATATTAGAATTTAATAGGTTGCAGTTGAAGATTGATGAATTTAGAAAGCAGATCAAACAACAACAATGAAATTCTATATGCAAAGAGAAAAAATGGAGAGAGAGAGAGAGGGAGAGAGGGAGGGAGGGGGAGAGAGAGAATTCAGTTCAAGGTCATACCTGTGACTTCCAAGTAAACGTTATAAGGATAAATTCTTATTCTCGTATATTTTCCTCCCTACTTCTAATTCTAAATCATTTGAATATTATACATTAATACAGATGTAAAGGAAGTTGATAACAAAATATTGCTTTAGAATTTTTACTGTATTAAATAATGACAGAATATTATTTGTGTATCAACCACCGTTTTCATATAAATTATTCCCATGCAACTAATAAACAGGTTTCTCTTTAATACTTTAGCATTTAACAGCCAACATGGGAAATATTTATTCCTTCCTAGAGTTCTGCCAGTGGAATGTTCCTTCTTAAGGAAAGTCTCCAAGTATTTATTTATTCTAGTTCCTTGTTTAACTAGGTTTATAGAAATAGATCTTAACCCTTGTGTAACAGCTAAAAGTAAGCAAGAGTTAATACAAATATTCACATCAGTTGAGATATTAATGAAGATGCATAAAGAAAGGAGAGAAGTGAAAAGAAAACTAGTTTTGCTTATTAGTTATTTGTGACTTCATCTAGTTTCATATTAGATTGGTTTAGATTAAGACAAAGAGGTGGGTTTTTTTACTTAAATTGAGTTAATAATATATTTTAATAACAACTACTAGTTTATCCAGACTTGTAATGCCCCAAGTAGGGATCTGGTGGGATCTGAACTAGATTATCTGCCCTAAATATTCTTCCTTTCACCTTCATTCCTTATTCTGTTGTATCTAAGCAGGTAGTAGGACAACCAATCTCCATCTTTTCTATCTTTCCTCCTGTTTACTAGTACAGAAATATCTGCCAAATGAATTGATAGAGGATTGAAAGACTTGGAACATGAAGAAATATGAGAAGTAACTTTGTTTGAACTTAGATTAGCAGGAGGAAAAATTGAATTATTTTTGTCCCAAAACTTGGCACAATTGATATGAGACTCATATTTTTTTTAGTCTGAATATATGAGTCTCTCTAGTTGAATGCGCTTGATTTATTTTTATTTTTAATTAATTTAATTTATATTTCACTGAACACTATAAAATGCCTATTAAAAATAATAAATAAAATTATTTATTCTCTAATAAAAGAGTTGAAGACTCTTTTATTTCATCGTGCAGGACTGGCCTAATAGTTTTTTTTTAAATAGGTTTTTTTTAGTAGTTTTTAAAATTTTCAGCCTATTTAAATTAATCTTTTAAATTTGTTTTTAATGTTTATATTTGTTGTTCTTAGTTGGCTGTAAATCGCCCTGAGTCCTTCGGGAGAAGGGCAGTATAGAAATTGAAATAATAAATAAATAAATAAATAAATAAATAAATAAATAAATAAATAAATAAATAAATAAATAAATAAATAAATAAATTGCTTACAAAAATAGAAAACATGTAAAAAAAATGTAAGTATCTATGGTAAGACCAAAAGCAACTCACCAGGTCCCCATAACAACAATAATATACAAACTAAGTTAAATAATAAAGTTTAACTGTTAGTACAATAGCAATAATCACTCTCTGAAATCCACTACAAAAGCTTGGGTTTCACTAATTTCTGGAAGCTTCGTGTCACAGATTTGAACGTCCATTTATTCTTGATTCATATGTTCAAATATGTGACAAGCACCCCCACCCAAACCACTTGGCATATCTAATAGCCTGATAAATGAATGAAAGTTTTACTTTAGTTTTATTCAAGTGACATGAAAAGAGCAGTATCTTGATGCTAAGACGGAAACAACACATGGCTTATTGATTGCACTGGCTAGTATATTTATTAAATGTTTTTCCACTGAAAGAGTTTTCTTATCTTTACATATTAATTTATACCAATGGGAATATTGTCTACGTTCCATACTATGATTAATTGTAAACAGTTAATTTATTAATGTCATTATTGGAATAGCACCTTGTATTTATCTCTTTCTTAGCTTTTCTAAACTTCATTATGGAAGTTTTATCTTCTTCCCCTTGATGTCAGCTTTCATAGTTTAATCTGCCTAAAGACCTTTGCCAGCCTAATTGTTCTGTTAAGAATCAATGAGACAAATGTGTAGATTCTTTTCCAGTAGTAAACTAGCATGCCATTTTGATGGCAAATCAGAACATTGGTCATAATTCTGTGTTTGTTTTTTGTGGTGCTTTCCCTTGTTATATTATACTAAGTAAATCTTAATCGTGTGTTAGAGCTTTATTTGATTTAGTTTATCCAACGATTGTGATGGGCCAAATACCTGAGTA
The DNA here is from genome assembly GCF_028640845.1 of Ahaetulla prasina. Taxonomy (NCBI): domain Eukaryota; kingdom Metazoa; phylum Chordata; class Lepidosauria; order Squamata; family Colubridae; genus Ahaetulla; species Ahaetulla prasina. Next base: position 147,387,008 of record NC_080539.1, read on the forward strand.
TTCAGGGTTTACAAAACTTCCTGTGCTATTTAAAAAAAAAAAAGGAAAGTAGCACTGCTAATCACTTGCTCTTTCCAGCTCATTGGAGGCAATCCTGATTAAGTCTTCTTTTGATCATTCATAACTATTTATGTATTTGTCTGGATTAATATTAGAACGCAAGAGTGGTTGCCCATATTCAGTTATGTCAGGATAGAAATATGATTGCAAACTTCTGTAACATATTATAGCAATAGCACTTAGACTTATTTACTGCTTCACAGTGCTTTACAGCCCTCTCTAAGCAGTTTACAGTCAGCATTATTGCCCTCAACAATCTGGGTCCTCATTTTACTGACCTTGGAAGGGTGGAAGGGTTGGGTCAACCTCGAGCCGATCAGAATAAAAAAGCTGGCAGTCAGCAGAGTTAGCCTGCAGTACTACATTCTAACCACTATGCCACCATGGCTCTTATGGTAGCATCATCAAGACCTGCATAATTTGATTTGTTTATAGTCCATTACATGTATGGTCTGCAGTATCAGTAATGCCCAGGGATGGGCTTGAGCTTGACAGTTTCAACCACACTGTGATGGGCAATGTGACAACCTTGCTCAGATTATTGTATGTGCGTTTCTTTGACCCTTGCTGATGGCTTTGCACTATAGTTCTGAACCGATGACAAGACCTCAGTGTCACTTTGGCTAAATAACCTGATGGATCATTATTATTTGAGTGAGGGAATAAAGTTGTATGTCACTCTGGAAAGTGTTTGAAAAGCAAACAAATGAACATTTTCTATGGACAGGTAGGCATCCAAGCTGCAAGAGTTCATGGGGGTTGGGAGAGGAGTGATGAAAACACACCAGAAATAAAAGCCATTTGGAAAAGTTCCATGAAGCAAAATAGACTTCAGCTCAAAAATAGTAACCACGTTTTCTTCCCAAATGATCCATGTAATTCAATCTAAGAACGTATCAGTGTCCAAAGTTTCTTCCTTCAGTCCAAGGGGCGATTATGAACATTTCAACAGGCACTTCCCTTCAAGGCAGCATAAATCATGTTTTCCCTATAGCTTACAAATCTTCTCAACCAAAGCTTTTAAGTATTTTTTTAAATAATGGTTGTAATAAGTTCATTATCCACGTGAGGCCATTTAAACATTCCTACTGAATTCATCCAAGTTGATGTCTACTCACCCATAATATCTTTGCCTTTTAGGGGCAACATACATTTTGAGAGCGACACTTTTAATACCTCCATTACTGAAATGCTTCCCTGCTTTTAGTTCAGCTTTTAGCCACATCATTTCTTCAGAAAGATACTGGGAATAACCCAGCAGTTGTATCGTGAAAGGAAAATAGATTGTTTTGGTGTGTATGGGAAAATTCTGGGAAAGGGAAAAAGAATCACATCCTTGTATTGTGATGTGATAAAAGTGATATCAATATTATAATTATCTTTGAGTCATTCCTAAACCATGTTTATAATGCCTTCATCATCCAAGGTTCATAGATTGTCTCTTAGCTGCATTTTCTTGCTACATTCCTCTCCATTACTTCTGAATCAGATTTTTGATAAATTGGGATAACAGTCCAAACTCTGAACTGGAATAATCATTGTAGCATGTTAATTACCATTAAATGAAAATTCAATTAATGTGGGAAATTTATTGCCAGGTAAGATCTTTGTGCTGAAACCAGCATGCAATGGGGAAGGAGAACAGACAGTATAACTCATAAAATCATCTGCTACAATGTCCTTCCTGTCGAAGACTACTTCAGCTTCAACCACAACAATGCAACACAATAGATTTAAACTTAAAGTGAACTGCTCCAATCTTGACTGTAGAAAATATGACTTCAGTAACAGAGTTGTTAATGCCTGGAATGCACTACCTGACTCCGTTGTCTCTTCCCCAAATCCCCAAAACTTTAACCAAAAACTATCTACCGTTGACCTCACCCCATTCCTAAGAGGTCTGTAAGGGGCGTGCATAAGAGCACCAGTATGCCTACCGTTCCTGTCCTAATGTTCCCTTTGATTGTACCCAATTTGTATGGTTATTTCATGCTTATACTTATATATATTGTTGTGTTTGACAAATAAATAAAAATAAAAAAAGAGATAATGATGGTGTTCTGGAAGTCCTTAAAGATCTCGCTTTTCTCCAAGTTTTTAGGCTCTTTTGGAGCTTCCGGTGGCAACGCAGGCTTCGTGGACATTCCTTTGGGATCGTCTGCCCTGGGTTTCGTCAAACTGTCCCTGACAGCGTAAATGGGCTGTCAAACGGTTTGGAAACTCTTCCCCCGGGAGAAGGGGGAAAGAAGAGTGGTCAGGTTTGGGTAGAGCTCCCCAGGAGCCCCTGGAATTTAACCAGGGGATCGAAGGGTGAGAGCTCCCCTTTAGCCTGACGAAGCTCCATGCCCAGGGTGCTTCTGTTTATACAGAACGAGAAGCCGCGACCATCTCTGTGCCGAGGTTTATTTTTAAAGTTTTTAGGCTCTTTTAAATGAATATTAAATAAAGAGTTGTTGCAGAAGAAAGCAATTGGTGGGAATTATGTAAATAAACTAAAATATTTTTTTTTGAGATTGATTTAACTATAGGTACTCATTCGAGAATGAGTACCTATATGAGGCAAGAGAAAAGGGAAAATATTATGGATGAGAGTAAATTAAAAGAATTCAGTGCATTAGTAAGTTTTAATAAACAGTAGACAAAGATGCTAATAAAAATATGGAAATACAATATCAGAATTGATTAATAAAATGAGTTTTCAACTTGAGAAGAAGGTAAAAAATTTGGGTATCACTATGACAAATATGAACTATATGTTATTTCAAAACAACTATGTTAATATTTGAAATGAAATTTAAAAAGTTGTTAAGATCAGAAAACTGTGATTGTTCAATGTATACATGTTTGTATAATGTATCAATGTTTGTGGAAATTTGAAATGGAAATGTTTGAGAATATTTCCTTGACAGCTTCTCAAGATAGCTGCCATAAAAATTAGCTTGCTTATTCCCAAAATTTATTTATTTATTTATTTAATTTTGTCATAACAATATACACAAGCATAACACAAAAGATTATATAATATATAAACATATATATGAGGAGAAAAACAAGGTAGTATAAGCATATATATATATATATATATATATATATATATAGGGGAAAGAAACAATAGGATAGGAACGGTAGGCACGTTTGTGCTCTTATGCACGCCCCTTAGAGTCTTAAACCCTTAAAATGGTTGTTACACTCAGCTAGGATTACATACCACCATCTCTATTGCTCTCCAACCTCCTTTGTACTACCAAGCTTATGTTTACCCCTTGTTTGTTCAGGTGTGCATAGTATCAATAGTATGCACATGAACATACACACACCTTCAGTTAAATTTTGTTTGCAAGGATAAAGCATCAACATACCAACATGTGAAGGCATAATAAGAAGTTTAATTTTTTTCTCCTTTTTCCCCACTGTGCACAACATCTTTGGAGAGGAAGGACCCTTCAAATGAACCAATGCTAAACTTGCATTCGAAGAGATCTACACCTTTATTTATTTATTATCCCACCTTTATTATTTTTATAAACAATTCAAGGAGGTGACCATATCTGAGGAAGACATTCCTTCCTCCTCTTATTTTCCCCACAACAACCACAACCCTGTGAGGTGGATTAGGCTGAGAAAGAGTGACTCCCACAGACAAGGATCACCCAGCCACTTTCATGCCTAAGGGAGGATTAGAACTCGCAGCCTCCTGGTTTCTAGCCTGGTGCCTTCACCACTACGCCAAATTGGCTGTAGTAAAATAGATAATAGTTAAGAACTTTGTTTAAGATAGAAGAGGCTACTAGTTTGGAACATGACATAAATCGTGTTGTGTAATACATTTCTGAAGTCAATGGTATGCATATTCTTTCATAATTTGCCCTTCCAGTTTTTTGTCTTTTTATCAACATTTTTTACCAAGTTTCTAGTCACCTGAGATGGAGAGGGGAGGAGTTTATTTGAGAGCTGGAGTGGTAAACCTTCTTTTGCCAATGACAGGTAAAATAATAAACTGGAAACCCCTGTAATTATTTATTTTTAAAAAGGATATACATCTGCTAAGGCATAGTAGACAGTCCATTAGACTTCACTTTATGAATTCTTCCTTGCTCTGCAAAGAAGCCAATGAACTCCTGAGGCAGAGTTTCATCAAACTGGAGCACTCTACCCCAAGAGGATAGAAGCCCTTGAGGAAGTACATGGAGGAAAATACTATGTTGAAGGAGAGAAGAGAAGTTGACTACAAGTTGCTCTCAGGTTGGAAGACAAGGCCTGTTTGAGAGCTAGTTTGGTCTAGAGCAAGGGTGGGCAACTTGAGGACTTCAACTCCAATGCTGGCTCAGAAATGTTGGGAGTTGAAGTCCACATGTCATACAATTGCCATGGTCTAGAGCAGGGGTGTCAAGGCCTGCAGGCCGGATTTGGTCTGTGGGATGCTTAAATCTGGCCTGCGGAGCCTGGAAATAGCAAAGAACCAGCCCGCGGTGCCTCTGGCAGCCAAAATGTGGCACCGGGAGGGAGGGTTGAGGCATGGACGGCCTCCTGCAGCACTCTGCTGGCCAAAATGGGGCATGGGGGCGGGGCTCCAACACCCCATTTTTGGTGTGGATGGCCTCCTAAAGCAGGAGCCTGGGGGGGGCTCGTTTTGGCTGGCAGGGTGCTGCGGGAGGTGTCCGTCCCATCTCCCCCCACAACTCCCACAGACAAGAATTACAATGCTGATCTGGCCCTCAAAGAAATCCAGTTTGACACATCTGGTCTAGAGATTAATGTACCAGGTTAGAAACCAGGAGACGGGGAGTTCTAGTCCCACTTTAGGCATGAAAACCAGCTGGATGACCTTGGGGCAGTCAATCTCTCTGCCCAACCCACATCACAGTGTGTTGTTGCAGGACTAATAGTTGCAGAGCCAGTTTGTTTTTTCACCTTCACCTTTTTCACCCAGTCATTAATGACAAGCATTAAGTCCAGATCTGACTAGCATCTGTGGTAGCAGAATTTAATCCTATCATTTCAGAACAGAAGTGGGGGAGTGGTATATTTCAATATTTTCACACACTTGCACACACACACACACACACACACACACACACACACACACACACACACAAATCTGAGTAAATATCAGGCAGAAATATTTAAGAAAGCATGCATGTCAGGGTGACTAAAAATATAATTCTTCACCTGGGGGGTACAGTCTTGTCATTTGATGCTGCCATTTTATTCTGTCCATAGATTTGCTCTGGGATGTGGGCTTTCAGGTTCTTGGTAAGTCTCTATTTACTTGAGCTGAGCTATATAATAGAGGAGGTACATTTTACTAGCCAATCCATAAAAGCAAAATCATTTTAAAGAATTATAAAATACGGTATGTGATTCTTCTATTTTCCATGCTGTAAACTGTATTGTAATAACAATAAAAACATTTTAGAGTGTATAACTAAACAATACAACTTTATTTAAGCCACTGAAAGATTTTCAGATTATTGCATGCAGTTGTATCTGGCCTGCAATTTTCTTATCTGGATTGAAATGCAAATAAATCCAAAGATATTAAAGTCCCATCTGCAATATTTTATTGTATTTATATCCTGTATTTATTATTTTGAAAAATGCTTTTAACTAGAACTCCCAGTCTCCAAGTTTCTAGCCTGCTTTCTTAAAAGTAAACCAAACTGGCTGTCATGTTATAAATGCATATCAAATCAATTCAAACCTTTATTGTCAATGCACAACATGTGTACAATGAAATTGAATGAGTCTCCCTTAGTGCAGCCCTCCCCCCACCGAAACACAGAATACATCTCAATAACTCAAAATAAACTCAAAGTAAAAGAAAAGAAAATCCCTAAACCCAAATAAGTAATAACTAACACACATTCCAATATACATATATGTATATACCATTATACAATATAACACCAGTATGAACATGTTGCTCTTGCCCTGCAAGTCTCTCATATTAAACCTAATGATGGTGTTATGTTGTGTTCAAAAGTCTGACGGCCCATAGATAAAAGCTATTTTTCAGCCTCTACGTTTGGCTGGCTCTGCTTCTATATCTCCTGCTTGATGGTAGGAGAGTAAAGAAGTGCTGACCATATATTATTTTTAATTTTGTGAGACAGACAGACAGATTGGTGTGCTACAGCTGAAAATTACTACAGTGGAGCACACATATAGATCCACCAATTTATTATTGGGATCCCTAAAATCCTTGCTGTAGGTCTAGATTAATGGATTTCACAATCTGTTTATATTGTGCTACCTAAACTCTTCTCTGAGATGTCAAGGTGATATGAAGTTTGAGTTAGCTGTTTCTTTTAGCCATCCAGTGTTTTATAGTGCGCAACACTATAGTGTGCACTTCTGTGCCAGCAGAAGATGAACTATTTTAATTGTATTGGTATGAGCACTGTTACCTGAACAAATAAATATTATATCTGAGATTATGAAAACTCTTAACAGTCTCGGCAATTCCATTTATATAGCTCAAGGCTGTTTCACTGATTTGACTGTTTAATATTTCACAGAGCTGCCTTTATTAAACTGGTTTTGTAGTTTAATAATGTTTCTCATGTAAATGCCCAAGGTGCATTTCAGGGGTGGGTTCTACTTACCTTTACTACCGGTTTGCAATGGGGCCATGTGCGCGTGCTTCTGTGCATGCACAGAAGCTTCCTGATGACATCCAGGTCAGTGGGTGGAGCCTCCCGCTGGTTTTACTACCGGTTCTTGTGAACCGGTCCGAACTGGGGGCAACCCACCACTGGTGCATTTACTAGTCAAGTGCATCTTGGATCCTTCTAAAGAAAAGGTCCAACTTGGATTCCATCTGTGAGTCACATAGTAAAGCATTGGATTCCACTTGTGAGTCACACTTTCATTTGGTGTGGGTTTTTGTCTACAAGTTTTGAGTACAAAACTTTTACACTGTGTCATTCTCTCAGCCAAATCCACCTCACAGAGTTGTTGTGAGGAAAATATGAAGGAGTATTAGGTGTATTTGTTGCTTGATTTATTTATAAAAGTAATAAAGCTCAAAAATAAATATATAAATAATAAAAAGAGAACAATTGAGGGATTGATGAAAAGTCATTTGTGAGTTTCCATGACTGGCTAGACTGGAACCTGGTTCTACACTTTCACAGTTCAACACTGTAATAAGGATTTTCAAGAATCCGGCCTTCAGAAATCCTATAGGGCAGCGGTTCTCAACCTGTGGGTCGGGATGCCTAAGACCATAGGAAGTATGGAAAGTATACTTGCGAGTCGAAGAATCGCGCTCCAATGGTTGACTCCACAAGCCAGCTGCAGGCTCTTCAAATCGCTAGCCGAATTTGGCTTCAGGCGCGATGAATTAAAAAAGAGAGAAATCTTTGCTCTGATGTCTCCCTCTCAAGCCAGCTGCAATCACTCCCAATCGCTAGCCTAATCTGACTTCAGGCGCGATAAACTTAATAGGGGAGGAGTCTCCGCTTTAATGCCTCCGTCCTCAAGGCAATCGCAAGCAGTTCAGATCACTAGCCAATACGGCTTCAGGCGCGATAAATTCAAAACGAAAATAATTTTATGGTTGGGGTCGCCACATCGTGGGGAATTGTATTAAAGGGGTCGCCACATCGTGGGGAATTGTATTAAAGGGGTCAAAGCACTATAAAGGTTGAGAGCCACTGCTATAGGGACTTTGAGATCCTAAGAAGTGCCAGCAGAAAGGAGTTGAGGGAAATGATTTATCATCCTATTTCCCTTTCTTCAAAGTTTGGGCTGGGAATTGCTCTAGAAGAAAACTAACTATGGTGCAGCGGGCTGAAAGGAAAATAACACATCATGAAAAGCAGAATGTACCAGCCAACTGAAGAGTCTCTGCTCAATTTTCATAGATCCCTTCCACCTCAATCACTTGGTCTTGGTCTTGACCCTCTGGAAATACTTAATAGGAGTCTCATGGAAAAAAGCAGAATAATTGTCATTTTTTATCCCGCCATCTGGTACCAGCTCTTTTCAGAGTTCAAGCAATACTTTTTTAGCATTTTTAACGTAAAGTAAATATCTGGTAGCAGAACATGGATGGTCAACAAACTCCGCATAATAAATAACAACATGATACAGAACAAAAAAAAAATGTGCAGTTTTGGATAACATCTTTTATTCAGTGTTTGGGTCAAAAAAAAGAGAGAATATTATATGTAATATATTTTTAAATCCAAATCAGCAATGAAAAAAATGCCCTTATGGATGTTTTCTTATGACCAAATTCTGCTCACCTTCTTGTAAAAGTATTTGCTTTTAAATTAAGTTAAATTGAGAAAAGTGCTGCATTCCAGACAGAAACTCCTGTGTATGTGGTAATTGAAACTTTAAAGCAATTGCTTGGCCGCAGGATTTAGAATCAGCGGGGGCTGATTGTATTACCCTTTTCTTTACTCTTCCAGTTTAGCTAATGCTTAAAATGACAGATTTCCTCCCCCTCCCCCTCCTCCTCCTCCTCCTCCTCCTCCTCTCCCTGTTTTTAAACCCTGAAGGTCCTATGTTTCTGTTTAATAATAATAAAAAAGAAAATTAAATTTACTTAACTTTTACCAGCTTTTGGAATTTTGGTTTACTGACATAACTTTTTTCAGACCAGCTCATTGAGTAAGCACTGTAAAATGGCACCCAGGTATGTAAGAGGCAGGTGCCAACTCATGATTGCTGGAAAATTGGGGGCTTTTATTGGGGATATTACACGAACCTAAACAGTTTTTCCCAACCTGTTCACCTTCCATATCTGGGATTTTCATCTCCCAGCATTCTAAGCAATGGCCATTCTGGCTGGGAACTTGCTGAAAACTGCCCAACAAACATCCTGACATATTAGCTAAATCAGGGGTGTCAAACTCACTGCCCATAAGCCAGATGTGTTGCCCACCCGTTTTAACAAAGGGGGGGGGAATCACAATATGTCACATGACAACAACATGACACTGCAAGTTTGACACCGAGTTAGATGATGGTCAACTTAGAGTAGAGAGGGAAGAATCAAGCTTGTTCCTTCATACACACCTTCAGGTTCAGAGTTTATAGTATGACGTAGCAGTAGTCAGAAGGTAAGTCTAGATCTACTTAATGAAGATCTTTGAATGACTTGCTGTCAACCTGAATGGATTTTGACTTGCTTATGGCCTGGTTTGTACATCACTAGGACCACCAGATTTGGACTACAAAAAAGAAACAATGTAGGAATTGTCTAGATTCCTCCTGCCTAGGTCTGGTAGATCTCACATCAAATTAAAATATGGTTGATTTATTCATGCCATTTGAGTAAACCACCAATGGCTGAGTTTACACAATATTATATGAAAGAACTGTTAGAGCCTCTCAGTTTTGGTATAGAGAAGAGGACGTAGGATTCTATAATGTGCACCCTGTCTACCATGTTCTGATTGGGGGATAAAATTCTCATATCTTTTGTGGAGTACAGTATATAGGGAGATCATTTGAGATGCAAAACACATAACAAGTAGACCTCATTTCCATGGAAGGGCTGGAGCAGGCAATACTTTGTCTCCGTACCCTCCAGGATTTGAGCTTGATTCCACAGCATCCGACTAACCTCAGCTTTCACAACTGGCAATCTCCTCTAGGAGCCAGTGGAATGAGATACAGTATTTGAATAAAGGGGCTCTTTTGAATTGTCCTTCAATGATCTCTGAGGTTGGTTGTTTTCTTCCAGACCTTTCATTATTCAAATTGGTAGTATCAGTGCTAGTAAGGAATGGGTCTAGTAAGGAATGGGCAAATCCCATTCCTTACCAGATTTTGATGTTACCTAGTTTGGGTAAATATATGTCTGCAAGAAAACAACCAACCTCAGAGAGCATCAAGGCCCCTTCATTTCAACACTGTGCTACAACTATTCTATTTTTTATTTTATTTTATTTATTTTATTTGTCACAACAGTATATATAAGCATAAGCATGAAAGTAACTATATAATATATAAGCATATATATGAGCATAAGTATGTGATAACTATATTAATTGGATATAATGAAAGGAAACAATAGGACAGGAATGGTAGGCATGTTTGTGCTCTTATGCATGCCCTTTATAGACCTCTTAGGAATGGGGTGAGGTCAATAGTAGAGAGTTTTTGGTTAAAGCTTTGGGGATTTTGAGAAGAGACCACAGAGTCAGGTAGTGTGTTCCAAGCACTAATAACTCTGTTACAGAAGTCATATTTTCTGCAATCAAGATTGAAACGGTTAACATTGAGTTTAAATCTATTGTTTGCTCTTGTATTGTTATCACTGAAGCTGAAGTAGTCTTCAACAGGAAGGACATTGCAATAGATGATTCTCCTTTTGATAAATTTATCCAATTGATAAAGGAGAATAGATGATTCTCCTTTATCAATTGCCCCTTAGGCCCACAGACCTTTTACTAGCTTCTGAATTTGAGGGAGAAGTTGCCCCATTGAACCTAGGCCACAAATAGTTTCGTCATAAGCTCGGTGTGATATCTTAATCTACTATTAAAGGACATGATGTACCATTCCTGGACATGTCCACGTTGAGTATTCACAGCAGACTTAAAAATTACAGGAATGTAAAGTCCTAATATTTTCCTTCTAGTTTGCTCTTCAAAATGCACAGATCTCTAGGGCATCATTAAATATTTTCTGAGTAATGCAAAGGTGAATTATGGTTTGGAATGCAGTTTCAACCTATTACAAACTATCTCATCCACCTTAAGCTAGAATATGATTTTTTTTCCAGTTTCTACCTCCATCCTTTATGAGTAGGATTACTGGCATTTCCATTTGGGGACCTGACAGCTCCCAATTGGCTTTAGAGAAAGAAACACATTATCTTTAAGCAAAAGTTCCTAAATACCCTTTCCAATAAAGTCATTTTTAGGGAAGAAAAACTATAATACAAGTTAAATAAAAACACCGTAATATTAGAGAAAGAGGCTGAAGAAGTTCATCCTAACATATTATGCATTTTAACTTACTTTCCCAATCAAAATATCTGGTTGAAGCTTACGAATTAAAAGTTGCAAAATGAAGCAGGTTCTCTGATATTTGTTTATTGGTAAAGAGGAGGAAATGTGAACATTGAAGTTTTTATTTTATTTTTATGATTACACGGAAAGGACTTTGATATGGGACTGCCATCTTAAGAAAATTGGTCAACTGAGGTTCTGAACTCAGCAGATTTTAACTGATTGGCATTATTGTCACACAACTATTAATTTGTCCAGGAACTTAATTTTTTATTTTCCACTTAATTTCTCTGGACATCACTTATAAACTCTTGTTTTCCTGGGTATTTTGTTTCGGCATGAAACAAACATCATAGGTGGATGAAATGACATCTGTCATTGTATGTATCAATGGATGGAAACTAATCAAGGAGAGAAGCAACCTAGAACTTCCTGACAGAACAATTAATCAGTGGAACAACCTGCCTCCAGAAGTTGTGAATGCTCCAACACTGGAAGTTTTTAAAAAGAGATTGGACAACCATTTGTCTGAAATGATATAGGGTTTCCTGCTTAAGCAGGGGCGGTGAACTAGAAGACTTCCAAGGTCCCTTCCAACTCTGTTATTCTGTTCTGTTATTGCACAAGCAGCTGTTTGAAAGAGAGAGAAAGTATATATATTTTTGTTATGTCTCAGTAAACTTCTGGGTATTCATAGTATTTAGCAGCTGATCAAGTGAAGATGTACTCAGTTCAGAATGTCAATGTTAATCTCTACTTCTGTTTTAAAGAACCATATGGAATCTATTAAAATGTATTAATTATCTTAAAAATAACCCAAAGAAACAAAATCCTTGCACCTATTTGGAATACTTTAATTTTTTTGATGCATTTTTATTATTGGCATATTGAATTGAAGCGATCAGATTTCTCTTTCACTCTTTGCTGAGTGGGCTCAAAAGAGTGGGCTAAACTTGATACGCTGTAATTGGAAGGGGGGAACCCCACATTGATGCCCATTAATTGGCATCAATGTGGGGTTTCCCCCCCTCCCAATTACAGCGTATCAAGTTTAGCCCACTCTTTTGATCCTGCTTAACGATGTCAATTCCTTGGTGATTGGGACACAATAGTACGTGGTGGTAGAGGTTGAAAACTGGGCAAACTGATGGAAGTTTTGAACAAGAGGACAAGACTAGATAAAAATGCCACACTTCCCATCCTCAACATCCTATGTAAAAATTCATTTTTCCGAATTTTTAACAATGGCTCTGCTAAATCCAATGAAAGGCTCCAATTTGAGCAATGCTAGGTAAGTGGTTTTTGATTTGCCAGCCCTGCTAGAATATTAGAATTACTTCTAAACTTTGACTTTCAATTGTTTGGGTGCAAAGCCCATGAGAAAGCGAAGTGTACACGCTTTCTTTTCCTATCATTGGAGGGTGCCATGCTTCTTTGTCTTTTGGAGCCTTCATTTCCAATCATGAATTTTCAGAGATTCACCCTGTTTCTTGGGTTGTTTTTTGTTGTTGTTGCTGTTGCTATATAGCAGTGATGAGGAACCTTTTCAGCACCGAGTACCAAAAAGGGAGCACGCACGCATCTGGGCCACAACCCGGAAGAGAGCTGCCCAGGGCGCATGCACGCACCCAAAAATGAACTTCCAGTTTCAGCTACTGAACACCCGGTTTCCGCCAGCTACTCTTCCGGGTTTCTGGCATGCATGCTCACGCAGGAAAGCGAAAGACCAGCTCTTCAAGTTTCTGGCACTGCTGCATGCAAAAAGGCCAGCTGATTCTTGCATGCGCATGGGTGCCAGAAATCTGGAAGAGGAATGGGCGACGCCACGTGTGCCAGGTGACATGGCTCCGTGTGTCACTTTGGGCACGCGTGAAATAGAATAGAATAGAATTTTATTGGCCAAGTGTGATTGGACACACAAGGAATTTGTCTTATATATAGGTTCATAATCACGGTTATATAGGATGATGTGCATTATTCATTTACCTGCTTATTTTTTTAGCAAGTTTTATAGAGTGGAATAAAAAAAATGCAAAAAAAAGAAAGAAATACATGAAAAACTATAAAAACAGCACAAAGTGAGCAAACAAAAGAAGGACAAAAAAGAAACTACTGAGTTCAAATATTAATCAAATGTCAAACAGATTCCTAAATCTTCCTTAAAAGAAAGAAAATACTGCTTATCTAATATTACAAAATATCATAAAAATTACACCACGGTAAACAATTTTGACTCATTTTTCATTAGTACATTAAATTGCCTTCTCAAAAACAGATATGTCACACATATCTTGAATCTCTTCAGGAATACAGATAGTCCTCAACTTACATCCATAAATGAGCCCAAAATTTTTGTTGAGTGAGTTTTGTGCCATTTTATGACCTTTCTTGGCATAGTTGTTAAATGAATCACTGCCATCATTAAGTTAATAACACAATTGTTAAATGAATCCAGCTTTCCTATTGACTTTGCTTGTCAGAAGATCACAAAAGATGATCACATGATCCCAAGACGCTGTGACCATCATAAATATGAGTTAATTGCCAGGTGTCTCGATTTTTATCATGTGATCATGGGGATGCTGCAACGGCTATAAGTGTGAAAAACAGTCATAAGTCACTTTTTTCAATGCTGTTGTAACTTTGAACAGTCACTAAATGATCTGTTGTAAGTTGATTACTAACTGCATTACTATTTTTCTAATTTCCCAAAATAATTCACTTAGCAACACCCCAGGCTTGAAGCATAACTTTTCAAAAAGAGTTAAATTCCAAAATTCTGGGACATAATTTAACACAACACTGACATTTTTAATGCTATAAAAATCCCCATAAGTCTATTTATAATTTAAAAAGATTTTTAAAATACTATTCCAATAGAATGTCAGTGATTCACAAAACCAAATCATATGAGCCATATCCATTTTTATAATAATTTTATCCCCCTAACTTAATAAGAGTTTTGAGTCATCTATCAATATATGTGACAACATTCTCTAAACCCTTTAAAAAAGGCTTGGAGTTGATTAGATTTCACTATCTTTGAGCTTCTGGGCCTAACATTATCAGTTTCACTCCCTTTTCCTTTAATTTTTTTCCTAAGTGTGCATAAAGAGAAACTTTAGACATTTACTGTTTAAATGTATGTAAATGCTTTTTTAAAATATTTATTATCTAAATGTTCAAAGGTGATTTTTATAATGACAGATTGCATATTAGATGACCCCAAATTTGGAGGATTCCATTGTGCTGACGGGATCTAAGCAAGTTTCATTAAACTGAGAAATTAATTTCTCTTTTAACCCTGTTGGCTTTAATCTCTGTGTGGCTAAAACATTTGTATTCTGCTTTTGCTTGTCTTGGACCAGCCTTGCTTCAGGTGACCATAGCAAAGTTTAAAATCATTTATGTTTTTTATTGCACCAAAAGAAATTCAGCCATGAGTTTGATCAAATATTTATGATAATATCAAACAAAAAGCCATTAGAGCCTTAAATCTCCAGTTTTGCGGGGTGGGTGGGTGGAATCTAAGTGGCTCTAGTAGAACTGGCTGCAAAAATACGATCCTCCATATTTGTGCAGATTTGGCAGCTCTGGGGGGAAAAAATTATACTATGACCATAGAGGCAACCTACTATGGCCACAGAGGCTACTTTAATTTAAACCTTTGGAGGACAGCCAGAGAAGTTTAGAGCTGCTGGATTTTCTGTGAGGCTGATTTAGTTTATATACACCTTATTCTCTTGAGCACAGGTGCAGAAAGTTTTTCTTAGTCATTTTGTGTGACTTGTAGAATTGCAGTCTTGGAAGGCAAACTTTGCTGAGCTGAAGTCAATGCAGTAATGCCATTAGTTGCATGGCATTGATATATGGCACTGAGTAAGAACTTCTGGATCTTTCTGCCAATAGCAGCTCTAGAAGGCAATGACTCCCATTTAGAGGAATCAAACACAAAACTCTTTAATCTGTGCTGCTAGGGAAGAGAAAGGAGCACAGGCATAAATAATTGACACTACCAGACTAGGAGACATTGTCTTCAGTGGCTGAAATGCACGACAGCTTACAGTCAGCCCTGTTAAAACAACCAACCAACCAACCAAACGAACAACCCCAGGATCCCAGAAAATGAGAGGGCAATATATATATGTTATAAACATCATATTTATGAATATTATCACATCAACAGACCTTTAGCTTTCTTCACTCACAGAATTAAAACTGGGAAAAAAAACCTCTTTTATTAACATAACTGCCCCATCTCAAAGTCATGACTCTGGATAACAAACAATTAGTTTAAAATCAAAATAAAACATTAAAAAAGGCATTCCGCTCTACTTTTCTCTGCTCATGCAACTAAAAACATTTTGTAGAGCTTATTGGAAGGAAAATCAGTACGTTTATCTTTTTAAAGCCACCACTCAAAAATATTACTTTTTTTTAAAGAAGGGAAAGACATTATAGTAAATAATTAGACTGAGCAGTTTTAATATAAAAAGTGGGGATGTAATTATAATATAATTATATATAATATATAAACAATTGTAATAATCCATTCTCAACACTCTTGCATGCTCTATTTCAAATCAAAACCAATTTATTTACTTATTTATTAAACTTAAATGCCACCCATCTTGCCAAGATGGCTTCAGGCAGCTTACAATGAATAAAACAACCAATTAATAAAAAAGATCAATGTAAAACATTAAAATAACAAAGTAACATTAAATGTGAATTAAAATTAACCAAAATGCGGAGGAAGAGAATAAGATCCATATGGGGAGAAAGTGGGGTCTTATCATAGCCTGTTAATTAATTCGAGAATAAGAAACCCTCATTGGGGCCCCAGGCCAGTTGGCAGTGCCAGGCCTTCCAAAGGGGTGAGGTGTGGATCTGGGGGCTAAAGTCAGCTGGGGTTATAAGAAAGGATTAATGGACTACAGGACCATTAAGGACCACAGTGGCCCACTCCTGCATGTTACCCAATTGCTCTGATGGTTATGGTGAAGTAGAAACAATGGCACTCCCTAAACAATACTGTCTATTCCGGTGGTAGTCAACCTGGTCCCTACCGCCCACTAGTGGGCATTCCAGTTTTCATGGTGGGCGGTAGGAGTTTTGTCCGATATTGAAGCACTTTCCTTTTTTTTAATTTAATTGACTTTTTAAAAAAATTTCATAGCATTATTTAAAAACATTTTCATTAGGTTTTCATAAAATTCCCTGTGACAATTTAAATTTCTGAAAATATACTATTTGTATCGCCCCCGCATACAAATGTGTATGCATGAACTTTCTTAGTTCACGTTAAGTAAGTGAAACTAAATGGCGCTATAGTGCAACTGCAAACAAAAGAGCCTCATCCCAGAATAGCTTGCGCATCTCCCCCCACACCACCCAGCTGTAATAGACAAGCAGAGCTGGTAGCTGGCGCCCCTCCCAAACCCAATCCACAATGCGCGAAAGGCATGCACAGACAACGATACATGGTGCAGGCTCTTTTGTTTGCGGACATACTGGTCAGTATGCAGTTAGATTTGTGAGAGTGAGCACGAACCGGTGGGCGGTTAGAAAATTTTACTACTAACAGAGATACAAAAGTGGGCAGTAGGTATAAAAAGGTTGACTACCCCTGGTCTATTCCCATCTCTTGAAAGACAGAACTATGCTAGTTGCCCCACTTAGTAGTAGTAGTCCTTCTTCTAGAATTGAAGGAAAACCCTCTTTCTTTCTTTCTTTCTTTCTTTCTTTCCTCTCTCTCTCTCTCTTTTCTTTTCTTTTTTTCCTTTTCACCCTATCTTTATTATGTTTATAAGTAAGTCAAGGGAACAAACACACTAAGTACCACTTCTTCCTCCTATTTTCCCCACAGTAACAATCCTGTGAGGAGGGTTGGGCCGAGAGAGAGTGACTGGCCCAGTCACCCAACTTTAATGCCTAAGATGGGACTAGAACTCAGAGTGTCCTGCTTTCTAGACCACCATCTTAACCACAACAAGCAAGTGAGATAGTGCTACAAAATAGCCACTCTCAAAGCATAACTTGGGATATAGCTATGCTCTAGGGCCGTGATGGCAAATCTATGGCACACATGGCATGCAGAGCCATATCTGCAGGTGGCATGCAGAACGATATCTGTGGGCACGTGAGCTGTTGCCCTAGCTCAGCTCCAGTGCGCATGTGTGCGCCCAGCTGATTTTTGGTTGGCCTCACCCATGCCGCCCCTCCCAAGAATCTTCACGCGGCCCTTTTGGGATGCCAGGTATAGTACAGGGCTCATGCAGAGGCTTTGGGAGGACATTTTCAGCCTCTGGAGGCCTCCGGGGGTGGGGGAGGCTGTTTTCACCCTCCCCAGGCTCCAAGAAAGCCTCTGGAGCCAGTGGAGGGTGAAAAAGGGGCCTTCTGGGTCCACTGGAAGTAAAAAACGGCCCATTTCCAGCCCCCAGAGTGCCTCCTGGGGGCAGAGGGAGGAGATTTTTGCCCTCCCCAGGCTCCAAGAGAGCCTCTGGAGCCTGAGGAGGGCGAAAAACAGGTCTACCGGGCCTACCGGAAGTCTGGAAATGGGTCGTTTCCGGCCTCCGGAGGCTTCAGGGAGGCCTGCTAAGCCTCAAACGGGGTGCAGGAGGGCACGTGCACATGCACAGGTGGTGTGGGGGGCATTGAATTATTGTGGGCACATGCGTGTCCGCTATTGTGCACACATGCCGCTTTTAGCACCCAAGGAAAAAAAGGTTTGCCATCACTGCTCTAGGGAATTCAGTGCTTGGTTGATCAGATATCAGAAAACAGTATACAAAATAAAAAAAAAAAGATGAGAGTACATAGAACTGAAAAACCTGCCTTAACCAAATGTTTATGTCCCCCTTCATGGTCAATTTGATGGTTACCATACTAGAAAAGTTAGAGCAGTGTAAGATTATCTTGGCCTCTCATTTTCATTAAGAGTCTAATATTATGATAATAAAGGATGAGATACCTTTTAAACTTTTTCTCCGGCTAAAATTTCCACACCAGTGAGTTGAAATCTATGAGTTGTTTCTGTAATAAGAGAGAGTCTGGGCATGTTTCCAGTGATGTCAACATGTTCCTGCATTAAATAGCAAGACTGGAACCTTAGATATATTAGAATCAATAAGCTTGTGACCTTTATTGTATATGATGCATTGTCTCATCCTTTCTTTCTTTGGTTTGTGATGCTTATAATGGTGACCTCATATAAGGGCAGGAAACCAAACCATATCTATATATTCCAATGCAGTATTATTTTGTACAAATGCTTTTCTTTTCTTTTCAATATAAGTATTTGGGATTATAGCATATCTTATTGTTCCAGCATAGTTTATCCGGTCATTTTATTGTTGCATTGATTTATACTGACTTTAGTATACAACTTGGACTGAGGTGGTATATGGATTAATACTTAAATAAAAATAAGATAAATAATTTAAGAATAATATACACCCTGCAACAATATATCATAGGGACATACAAACCTGGCTGCGCTTTGAAATGGCTTCTATAAACCACTAATTGGCTGTTTAAGGCAGGTAGTGATTTTATTGAGGCTCAGAAGGAAACCTACTACTTTAATTTTATTTATTTATTAAATTTATATGCCGCTCATCGAAGTGTCTTTGAGTGGCTAACATTGTAATAAAACATACGGATATAAAAACAATTATAAACACAAAAACAGATTAAAATGACATGAGTTTCAAACAAACTAACGAATAGCAGAGCGATTTATTGTCCTCACTTTCAAAGCATGCATGGACTAGCTGTCTAATACCAAATCAATCCATTGATTCAGTTAGTTTAGATGTTTCTGTGAGGTCCAATTGCTGATATTGGTTGGCTTTACATATTGTGCCGAGCTGTACTTTGCTTAATCAAAGTTTAGGAAATAAAGCATTATAGGTTCAAATCACAGCACAACTAGGCATAGTAGATGGAACTGCACTATACCAGGGGTCTGCAACCTTAAACACTCAAAGAGCTATTTGGACCCGTTTCCCACAGAAAAGAAAACACAGGGAGTCACAAAACCTGGCTGGGTGGGCATGGCCAGCTCGACTTCACTCATTCCCACTCAGTCACATGACCCCCCCCAGCCACACCTACCCAGGTTTTGTGGCTCCCCATGTTTTCTTTTCTGTGGGGAAACAGGTATATCTCTCTCTCTGTCTCTCTCTCTGTGTGTCTCTCTCTCTCTCTTTCCCCCTCTCTTTCTCTCTCTCATCTCTCTCTTTCTCCCTCTCTGACTCTGTCTTTCTCTTTCTCTGTCTCTCTCAACTCTCTCTCACTTTCTCCCTCTGTCTCTCTCTGTCTCTCTTTCTGTCTCTTGCTCCCTCTCTCTCCCCCTCTCTTTCTCTCTCTCTCCCCTTTCTTTCTCTGTCTTTCTTTCTCTCTTTTCTTTTTTCCCCTTTTTATCCTATCTTTATTATTTTTATAACTAAGTCAAGGCAATGAACACACTGAATACTCCTCCTTCCTCCTATTTTCCACACAATAACAATCCTGTAAGGAGGGTTGGGCTGAGAGAGAGTCACTTTATAAGCTATAAACTCTCTAAGCTTTCATATAATCTTTGGAAAACAAAACACTGTGCTTGCATGAGAGACAAGCTGCTTTTTCATATAAATAACCTTTGCCAATTTTTCTTTGATTGCTATCTCAAAGGTTTCCATTATGCAAAAATAGGTACTGCAGCTGTATGTCTCTAATTTAGAAGAGTGGGTTTTAAAAATATCTACACTTTGAGTGCCTTAATAAGTTCCTTGTGAAGAACACACAGATCCAGTGCTTCTTCAGCAGGGAATCCCTTGTATGAATGAAAGGTGGAAGTGATGATACAAAACACGTGCAGTGTTCATATGTAAATAGGGATAAGATGGAGTTTTACCCAATCAACAGTTGTTCTGGAACCATCAAATGGTGGCAGAAATACTTCCAAAATGGAAAGAAATAGAACACCTCTCATGTCTCTCTGGTATTGCTTCAGTACAAACGGTCAGTTTGTAGCAGGGGTGAAATTCAGCAGGTTCTGACAAGTTCTGGACAACCGGTAACGGAAATTTTGAGTAGTTCGGAAAATCTGCAAATACCACCTCTGGCTGGCCCCAGAGTGGGGTGGGAATGGAGATTTTGCAATAACCTTCCCCCAGCAGTGGGGAGGGAATGGGGATTTTGCAGTATCCTTCCCCTGGAGTGGGGTGGGAATGGAGATTTTGCAGTATCCTTCCCCTGCCATGCCCACCAAACCACACCACGCCCACCAAGCCACGCCCACAGTAAAAAAATTGAATTCCACCCCTAGTTTGTAGTTATAGGTGCTGGCCTACAAACCAAGAGACTGTGAGTTTCAGTCCCATTTTAGGCATAAAAGCACTATAACCTTGGGCCAATTACTAGGAGACTCTGAGTTCCAGTCCTGCCAGTCATTCTCTCTCTCAGCCCAACCCACCTCACAGGGAAGTTGTGGGGAAAATAGAAGAAGGAAGGAAGAAATATTAGGTATGCTCACTGCCTTAAGTTACTTATAAAGTAATAAGGGCAGGGTAAACATCCAATAAACAGACAGACAGACAAGCAGGTAGGCCTACTCAGCATACCCAAAACCTGAAGATGGTCAAGGCAAAGCTGAACATAGAAAGTAACAACTGGTCAAAATCCTCCTATCCAAAGAATGAAGGCAAAACGATCAAGTTAGCCAAGAATGAGATGCTCAGTTTGATTGCTTGGTCTTCTAGACAGATTTTATTCCTATATGCCTTAAAGAAATGTTCTTTTACAAAGAGTAATTTCTCATGATTCATAGCAAATTACTTTTAGACTCAGGAGAGTTTTAAATTTAATTTGTCTTTTTCAGACTTTCCGTCTTGGTGAATAAATGTTTTTGAGTGGGGAGAGGGCAGTAGCTTCATAATAGCAAACTTGTTCTAATCCCATGCATCAAATTGTGAAGTACAGAGCACATGATGGAGCACTTGTCAATAATTTTTTAGGGTCTTTGATTATACAAAAGACATTCATGCAATTGTACTCAGTTGAGAAAGAGGCAAGAAGAACTCTAAATATAAACAATCCACAAATGGAAGAGGAATTTATTAGTAGCTTATTTCCTAAATGACAATTCATTCCAGGTTGGGAAAAAAGATTCAAATTGATAACAACAACAACAACAACAACAACAACAACGGAGTTGGAAGGGATCTTGGAGGTCTTCTAGTCCAACCCCCTGCTTAGGCAGGAAACCCTACACCACTTCAGACAAATTGTTATCCAACATCTTCTTAAAAACTTCCAGTGTTGGAGCATTCACAACTTCTGGAGACAAGTTGTTCCACTGATTAATTGTTTTAATTGTCAGGAAATTTCTCCTTAGTTCTAAGTTGCTTCTCTCCTTGGTTAGTTTCCACCCGTTGCTTCTTGTTCTACCCTCAGGTGCTTTGGAGAATAGTTTGACTCCCTCTTCTTTGTGGCAGCCCCTGAGATATTGGAACACTGCTATCATGTCTCCCCTAGTCCTTCTTTTCATTAAACTAGACATACCGAGTCCCTGCAATTGTTCTTCATATGTTTTAGCCTCCAGTCCCCTAATCATCTTTGTTGCTCTTCTCTGCACTCCTTCTAGAGTCTCAGCATCTTTTTTACATCGTGTTGATTGAGACTTCACCTTAATGAACCCCTGGATTAAAAAAAGGCTGCTGGTTCTTATAGCGATTTTCACGAACTATTAGACCCCATTTATTCATTAAAACTCCTTATTGAAGTCTGTTTGACTCTTTCTTCCTTGATCATGTCCTGTGGCATGATGGCCACAGTTGAGTGAAGGCACCTCAACTGGGTGCTTCAGTAGGCAAAGTATTCAGTTTTGATCCTATTTTCCCCCCATGCCTGTTTATTTGTGATGGGGTTGAAATTCTCAAAGGACTGAATGTTGAATGGCAATTATCATGCATAAGATAACAGTGCTCAAATTAGGCAGGATTGGTGATGGTGCACAGAAGCTTTGGGGTATGTATTTGTAGACTAATATGCTTAGCTTTAAAAAGTGACTATCCTTGGCTGAATTGGGTATCACTTGCTGAATATTTCTCTAATATTTGCCCTTTTCAAATGAATCTTATAACCTGCTGGCCCTGCACCAGTTATCACATGTTTTTCAGCCCAATGATTCAGCACATAAAAATATTCCCCATGATTATAACGTTTCCAATACCGTGACAAACACATGATTGTATTACACAGTACAGACATCCCTTTACATTTAACATACAGATATATGGGAGGGTAGGACCAGCAGGCACAACTTCACTCCCTTCACCACATGTCAGTTTATGCTATATTTAAATTAAGGTTATTAGCAGTTATTAGACTAACTATAAATGCTGCATTTCTTCTGCCACCCTTAGCTGCCCCCCCTCCCGCCAAGTTTCTTTGGTCTGCAATTTCTAAATTCTAAATCTGCCACAACTTTATTTGGAAGTACTTTAATACTTTTCCTAGTATTAGGACTGAGTTGGCTCATTTGGATGTAAACCAGGAGTAAAGTAGGAATTACTTTCCAAAAAGCAGGTTAATAGGAACATGAACACTTCAAGGTAAACTTTACTGTGGCTTGTTTTTCTTTGGCATATTATAGAGAAATAATGCACAGCTCAGTGCATTATGCAAACTTAGCCATCTACAGTTTATTCAATAAACTATGGTTACACAAATCATAGTTTAGCATAATGTATTTTTTGAGCATGCATGTATGCATATCAGCCTGAAGGAACTATGACCTTGTTTAACTTGTCTGCCATGATACAATGGCATTCCTCAGTGAGTACAGAAAGCTAGAGAAGGCTCTGTTCTGTATGAAGTCAGTCTGCACCAGGGGTGAAATCCAGCAGGTTCTGACAGGTTCTGGAGAACCGGTAGCAGAAATTTTGAGCAGTTCGGAGAACCAGCAAATACCACCTCTGGCTGGCCCCAGAGTGGGGTGGGAATGGAGATTTTACAGTATCCTTCCCCTGGAGTGGGGTGGGAATGGAGTTTTTGCAGTATCCTTCCCCTGCCACACCCACCAAGCCATGCCCACAGAACTGGTAGTAAAAAAAATTGGATTTCACCACTGGTCTGCACAACAGATCTTTTCAGGGTGTATAGATGAAAAACATTTATTTTTAAAAATATTTTGGGAAGGTATCCAAATAATGAGTTGTGATTCATCTGATTGACTCATATAACCTCCAGCACTGGATGGCTGAAAAGGTGGAAAGGCATCATTTGACATATTTATCAAATAACCTGATATTATGAAATCATCTTGTGTTAGAGAAATAGACATTTCAAACCACAATGCTTCTGTAGGTTTTTTTTTTTAAAAAAACTTTGTATAAAGTGGAAGAAGATATTACTTTGCACCAAAGGATTGTTAAATTGAAAGTAAATTGGAAGTAATACAAAGCATGGATCTTTCTGAAGACACTAAAGTTGGATGTGTGAAAATCCACAAGCTGGCAGGATAACAAATAACAACTTAATGTTCACTTGAAGACAGGATTCAACAACTGTGTATTGGAAACAATCTCATGAACAACCCATTCATCAAGGGATATAGTTTCTGTTATCTATTTGTAATGGAGAATAATTTTAAGAAGCTTGAGGTGAGTTTCTTAAGACTTACTTGTAGTCAGTAAGGTGAAAATAAACATACCATCTTAATATGCAGAGTAGTTTTAAAATGTAAAAAGGGAAAGTTGAGCCAAAACTGCAGCTCTGGTGTTAAACCCCCCGCCCTTTAAAGTTCTTTTTAAAAATAGGCCATAAAAATTGATGAAGAAAGTCTAGGTTTAGCTGTTTTTTTTGTATTTGATTTTGTGCGTCATTTTGTATTTGGTTAACAAATTTGGACTATGCACGAGAGATACCCAGGTTCAGTGTTCTGTTTAACATTGGATCTCCTTAGTTATGCTTCAGAAAATTGAGAAATTTGCTGAGCCTCATCTATCATGAGAAAAAAAATGAATTTCAAATGTAGCACAGCTAAATCTATTCCTTAAGAAAAAAATAAAATCTGAACAATAAATCTTATTTTTATAACATTGGATAGATAATATCACTGGTCAGAGGAATTTAAATGTAATTATCCAGCAGGGTTCTTTTTTTATATTCCAACCACCAGATGGCATAAAAACTATATAAAATATAGCACATCCTTTGCAAATATTATTAAAGTTGATGTCAGCAATATTTAATTAAAGGGTAGATATTACCTAGGTTATTGTCTAATGATTCAAAATCACATCACTATAAGCTGTAATATTGATGTTTCTGCTATATTACAGAGACCTCAATTTATGACCAATTGTTTTATAATCTGAGTTACGGTGGTGTTGGAATGGATGCTTTATGGCCTGTAAAGCACTTCCAGCTATTGTAAAGTGTTGCACACATCCCTGGTCATGTGACCCCACTTTGAGTGCTTGGCAACCAGTTCACAATTATAACTGGATAAGCAGCAGCACACAATCATGTGACTGTGATTTCTGGCTTTTTTTTTTTTTTGCCAGTTTCCAGGCTTTTATTCTGTTTTCTGACAAAAAACGCCTGTTCAGAAGAAAATATTTGCTTAACCACTACAGTGTTTGCTTAATGACTGTGTGGTTTCCTTAACAGCCGCCATGAAATTTTTTTTGTCATGAGTGCGTCAACTTATGATTGCAATGACTTAATTGTATTCATAAATCAAGGAGTATTTATATGAAAATCTTTTGGCATCTTAAAGACTGACACATGCATTATACAAATATTATTGTGGAAACAGGCTGTATTCCATTAAAGTTTATAGGATAATCTATTTATTAGTCTTTAAAGATTCATAAGAGTATTGTTTTTGCTCTAACTGATTAACATGGGTGACCCTCGAGAACTTACTCATAAAGTGATATATTTTTACTGGAGATAAACATAAAGTGATATATTTTTACTGGAATAAGTGCACGCATTGAAGAACACAAGAACTCAGTCAAAAAAGAGGAACCAACTTCTTCCCTGGTCCAACACTTTAAAGTCACAGGACATGATATTGACTTTAAAAAGACCAGAACTATCGCCAAAACTGAACACTTTAACAACAGAATAATCAGAGAAGCCATTGAGATAGAAAAACGCCCACACAGCATGAACAAACGAGATGATACCTCCTGCCTACCAGCCATTTGGAAACCCGCCCTTATTGACAAACGAGTCCCTAACACGAGGAATGACACCAGACCCACACTCACGAGGTCCACACAGGATGTCACCACCGCACATCCACCCAGAAAGCAGACCCAAACCCACACTGATCATGAAGCACGACCAAGGACCAGAAGCCAGACCGCAGCTGCAACATTAGCCATTTCAAACCCCTCCAATCCATACATGCAGCAGACTGACACCCACTATGAAGATGTAGCACCACCACAAAGCCAAACAACAGCTATGCAGCTCACCAGCTCAAATCCCCCTGCAACACAGACTAAATTGAGCACAACCAAGCCCCCACCCAAACAGGACACACCCCCAGCCAATCAGAGCACAAAAAAACCTCCATCCAATCAGAGCACAGCCAAGCTCCCACCCAATCAGTTCAAACCCCCACTAGCAGTTAAAAGGAAGAAACAGCTGCGATCACACATTGCTCCCAGAAGCACGAAGCTGAAGCCTGAAGATGACGAATGAGACTTCGTCGAAACGTTGCCAAGACATTTCCAATTTTACACGGGAGAAAACCCGAACAACCAAAGACCTACATACAAACACCCGTGAAAACCATATATATATATATCAGGGGCTGCCACAAAGAAGAGGGAGTCGGGTTGTTCTCCAAAGCACCTGAAGGTAGAATAAGAAGCAATGGGTGGAAACTAAGCGAAGAGAGAAGCAATTTAGAACTAAGGAGAAATTTCCTGACAGTTAGAACAATTAATCAGTGGAACAACTTGCCACCAGAAGTTGTGAATGCTCCAACACTGGAAGTATTGGATAACCATTTGTCTGAAGGGGTGTTGGGTTTCCTGCCTATGAAGGGGTTGGACTAGAAGACCTCCAAGGTCCCTTCCAACTCTGTTATTCTATTCTATTCTATTCTATTTTTATATATAATTATATCTATGGCATCACAGCTAGAATGGGATCTGAATCCATTTAGATTATTGTTATTTTATTAATTTATTATTGATTCTCTTTTTTATTAATTTTATTGTTTTTATATTGTTTTTTATATTTAAAATATATATAAATATATATTTTTTATATTCTTGTAAGCCTTCTTGAGTTGCCATGTGCAAATAAGCAGCAATATAAATTTCCTAATAAATAAATAAATATGCTATCCTCCTAGCAATAATCAGGGAGGCTTTCATAACAGTCTGGGTTCAACCAAGATGTCCACTAAGACAAAATGTCATTGTTTAGTTTAGGATGGTTTTTTTAAAAAAACCAGCCATTGTCGTATGTAATATGCGATTTATGGCAAGATTTATGTTTTCACTAAGCCACTGTGACTTACTTAACAAACCATATAAACCCTCCTAAGGCTTAGCCCAATGTGTGAACCTGCTACAAAGAGTGTAAAATGGGCTGTCTTGTGCTTTGGGGATTTTTTAAAAAACTCCTTTGGTGTTGTCCAGAAGAACCATTGCAAAGACCTAAAACACAAAACAGATGGTTTTGAAAGCTCCTTAGTCTCAAATGAGGTTTTCCAAGTAACAGCTAGAGGTGGGCTGCTCTTAAAGAATCTGATGTAACATGTGGCTTAACTTAATTGTGGGTTTACCAAGTTAAGCCATGGCTTCATTCATTATGGGTTACTGAAGAAATCACAGTTGGCTGAATTCACACATCACTCTGAGTCACAAATCCCAATATGTATTTATTTTTATCCCTTTATAATAAAAAATAATATAATTCCTTTATTATTTTTATAAATAACTCAAGGCAGTGAATACATACAACATCCCTTCCTATTTTCTCCAAAACAACAACTTTATGAGGGGATTTGGGATGAGACAGAGAGAGAGAGAGAGAGAGAGAGAGAGACACCGACCGGCCCAAAGCCAGCTTTCATGCCTAAGGCAGGACTGGAACTTACTGTCTCCCAGTTTTTAACCTGGTGCCTTAACCACTAGACCAAACTGGCTCTACATACAACATACAAACCACAGGTAAGATTGTATATCATGCTTCACATGAAGTTAAAAACAAACTGCTTTATATTGTGTAAATTAGACCCATTGTATTTTTTTTTCATCCAGGCTCCTAGAACTTTGAAAAAGTAATGAAGTTTTAGATGCATTGTAAACTGCGAATACTAGAATGGGAGTCCCCAAGCCCCTCCCCATTTGTGGACCGGCATTTGTCCACAACATGCCAGAAACTGGGCCCAGACAACAAGCCAATCCGTGGGATGCAGGCAGCAAATGAAACCACACCCTCTCCAGTCTGCAAAAAAAACCCTTTCTCTGTGGAATCAGTCCCTGGTGCCCAAAAAGCTGGGGTCGCTGATCTAGAAAAATAACATGTGTTCTTAAATCAGTTGTTTTCAAGATCAAAACAAAACAAGATGAACAGCTACACCCTTTAAGACAGGGGTATCCAACTTTGGTCTCTTTAAGACTTGTGGACTTCAACTCCCAGAGTCCCTCAGCTAGCAAAGCTAAAGTCCACAAGTCTTAAAGGGACCAAGGTTGGAGATCCCTGCTTTAAGACACTGTCATCAGAAGATTAGGGCTACCACATCTTGCCTGGAAAACTCCAATTGACTCTTAGGTGGCATCAGAGAGAAAGGTGTGACAGTACCATCTGGTGAACAGGCAGATTTCTGCGTTCCAGATCTATATCCCTAAAAAAGAGAGCTGTTTAGTTTTATTTTAAAAATAAATGCCTCATTTACTGGAAAAAAAATAAAATGTGGTGTTTAGGAATAAATGAAACCGTCTCCTGCAGTCATTGTGAATCTTTCATGTCCATACCCAAGTTCTGAATATAGCAATTATACTTCTCCCATTACCTAACTACTTTTGAAAATTTCAGTGAGTGGAGTTAACAGGCTTATTTTGAGTCAGGCATAAATGTGTATTCGTGCTATTTACAACCAGAGTTGCATCAGCCTCTGTTTCTTCATAATGATTTTTTTTCTCTAATTCTATTTAGAGATATGAGGCTGAAGCAGGTGTTCAGCCCCCAGTATGGCTGTGTCAATCCACCAAAGAGAGAACTTGTGCAAAAGATGATGCTATAAACCAGAGAAATATTTTTCTCAGTAGGATACTAGATCAGAGATAACAATTCTGGCCCTTAAACCATGAAAATTGTGATTTAATAATGCTAATTTTATAAATCTTGCAACTTAAAATGCAAATTATGAAGCAGGACTGGAATCCACATCCCTCTATAGATTTGGGGTGTTCACCATATGTAGTTGAACAATCAAGATCTACACAAAAGAACATCAAGCAGGCTCAAATAATCACCAGAGTTTGTAGAAATACAAAAATAAAATCTGTAAACAAAAACACATTCTTCATTTTTGAGGTTTGCTCATTGGGAGGTCCATAGAATCTATGAATTTATAATTTGATTCCTAGCTGCATATTGCTTTTTCTTAGAATATGTCCTTTGAATGATAAATGAATTGTATTCTCAGAATGTGATGAGCATAATGGCTTGCTAATTTAGTCTACTGTGAACCTCATCTGTTTGATATGTTCAGATTGGAGTAGCATAGAAATCCCTGTAGACAAAACAAATGATATGTTTGAAAAGCCTTTAAGCTTCATCATAGCTCATGGCTGTCTTTCCTTTTTAGATTCCATTCACTATTCCAATTTTATGTATACAGTACAGCCTCCTCCTGCATCACTGATGCTATGGTTCTGTTCAGACTACAGAATATACACTTAACAGAGTTGGAAGGGAAGTTGAAGGTCTTCTAGTCCAACCCCCTGTTCAAGCAGGAGACACTATACTTCTTCTTCTTCTTCCTCCTAGCATATTCCTGCAGGTGCAGGGTATGTTTTTCGGATCATTGAATGCCACTTTGCATGGTCAGCTGTGTCTCCAGAGCGCAGGCCCATGGCTTGTGTATCTTTGTTGATGGTGTCTTGCCATCTCTGTTTTGGATGCCTGTGAGGTCGCTGGCCATTGGTTGGTAGGCAGACTTGGCAACGGTGAAAGGTGCTGCTCTCTGGACATGTCCATACCAGTGGAGCCGGCCTTCTCTCATCTTCTCTATAATTGGCGCCATACCAAAATGCTGTTGAATAGTATCATTTGTGATGTGACCAAGAAGGGAGTTGCCCCATATACAACAGACCATTCGCATTTCTATTGCATGGAGATAGCTTTCGGTCCCTGTTGTTTCTGCCCAGCATTCAGTGCCATAAGGGCAACAGAGTGGATGGTTGTCTTGTAAATCTTAGATATAAGACGGGTTTGCACTCGTCTGTCACATAGCACACCAGTGAATTCTCACCAATGCATTCACCCTTGCTTGCACCTCATTGATGTTGCCAAGCAGGAGACCCTATACCATGGGTGTCAAACTTGCGGCATCATGTTGCCATCACATGACATTTTGTGATGTTTTTCCCATTTGTGGAGCTCTGGTGGACGTGGCCTGCGCATGACGCATCCAGCCTGTCCTATACCATACATTGCTCTTAAGAAGACACTCTTCTTAAAACTTCTTAAAAACCTCCAGAGGGAAAATGGCTTTATTGACTGGGTTCACATATTGCCTTAAAGCCATGAAATTTTGAGTAAAGTTTACTGCGATATATGAACTTGGCATCCAAAATGATTTAGAAGTTTCTGATTCAGCATGCACAAACTCTGAGAACAATAGCTTATTCAGCAAACTAAGATTCAACAGTTTAGTGCGATGTGTGAATGCAATCAGAATGTTCGTCTATCAACTGCAACATGGTGTGCTCCCCACTTTCCCAAACTGAGAGCCTTCAGACATGTTGAAAATTGACTTCCATAATTTTCAGTAGCTTTTCAAGATGATGATGATGATGATTCTGCCCCTCCCAGAGACTTACATGAAATAGGTTGCATCAATTAGGTTTCTTTCCAGCTTAAAAATGATTTGAATCACAAAGCATTTGCTTTATCAGAGATATATTATGCATCTCCTCATGCATGGTGTCCTGACTTCAGCAATGGCTCCAGGGGTGGGTTTCACTTACCTTTGCTACAGTTCCACATGCGCAGATCGTATTTGATGACATCCGGGTGGGTGGGCAGAGTCTCCTGCCGCTGCTGCTACCAGTTCGCCTGAACCGGGGCGAACCAGTAGCAACCCACCACTGAATGGCTCCTTTTGCAAACACAAGGAAAAACCATGAGCTGAAGCTGTTTGCACGCTTGAATCCAGACTTTTCTAGTCTACCAAAAAAAAAAAAGTGCCAATGTTTAAAAGCAACACTAATCCCATGTTTGCTGACTGAAGAACATAGCAGATAATGGGGTTCCCAATGTAATTTGAAAAGGAAAACCAAAAGATTTCATTGTCAGAGTTATGTAATATTTTACTGACACAGCACTCCCTTTTTACATGGAAAAAAGGCCCCACATAATTACATTCATTCTAAGTCAAATTAATAGATTTATATGAAAAAAATAACTTATTGCAGATTTTTCATTAATGTTTATCTGGATTGTGTAAACTTTGTTGTGAGAACCAAGTTTTATCAACGAAAATTTTTATGTTCTCACGCGTTTTAGAGAATTGATTACTGAACTCCAGCTTGGGGAGAGAAAGGGGGGAAAATGGAAACAGAGTAACTGACTGACTGAGATATTTTGATTTAATCACACTATGATTTACTTAGCATCTACCACAGTTCTTGGGGTTTTGGTGCTTGGCCCCAAAGTAACGATTTTCACTCTCAAACAAAAAGATATTGGATATCATAATGAAGTGATTTTTTCCCCTCTTCTCCATTAAATGTGCATTTTTTTATTTTCTTAAAGCCAAAAATAACAAGGAGCCATTTTTTTAAAGCACTTAAAAGTTCATGCCTCAATAATATCAAATGGAAAATCGCCAAGATTTTGGCAAATTTGTAAAACGTTTCTCAAATTGATACTGCCTTTTTGAAAGTCATGTATTGAATGTTGCATTTTTTTAAAAAAAATTCTACCTAATGGTTGTTTCAACATTACTTTTCCCATCCAGCGTTATTTCTCTAGCAACATCTGAAAAAAATCCATAGAGTGAAATAGCGTTGCACTGATATACAATGATTCTATTTTGTCCTTTGCATGCATAGTAGCACATTCTTTTTTTTTTTTTTGAATAATTTTTATTTCCATTTTCCAACATCATATTTATGTACAAACTATTATCCATCATTAATCATTAATTTTTATTTATAACTGATTCAGGCCTGCCCGATTGCCACTTCCTTTCTTCACAACCTCCCTCTCTACCCTCTACTACTTTCCCTCTCTACCCTCTACTACTTTCCCACCTTCATCTCCTTCACTTTACTACTTCCTCTCCTCCTTCTCCACTCCTCCCTTCTTCCACCCTTCTTCCACCCCATCTAACCTTCTTATTCCCTCCTCCTTCTCTACTCTTTCCTACCTACTTTCTTCCTCCTTCTACTCCTCTCTCCTTTTCTTCCTGAAATGGCAGTCGAGCATCCCCAATATCATTTTAATTTTTTTTAATTTCATATCTTCAAAATTACTGTACATTAATAATCAATCCATGTATCATTTCCCCCTTCCCCCCTCCTCCCCTTCCCCCAGACTTCCCAGAGCAAATACCGGGTATTATAACCAACAATCACAAGCTAAAGTATGCAAAATATACATAACCTCCCACCTTTAAAAATTTAAAACTTTAGATCCCTTCACATTAAGAATAAAAAGATAGGAAAGAATAATAAAAAAAAGGAAAAAAAAGAAGCAATACCAACTTCACATATTACTTCTTCTTACAGTCCATTTTTAAAATTAATCCATCTTCTCAAATTCAATTTTTTTTTCCACTTGTATATTCCTTCAAATTTCATAAGTCCATTTCTCAAATTACAGTCCATCTTCTCGAACTCAAATTTTTATCACTTATATATTTCTTCAGTTGCCATAACATTTAATGTCCGTTCTTCTTACAGTCCATTTTAAAAATTAGTCCATCTTCTAAAGTTCAATTTTTTTTTTCACCCACTTATATATTCCTTCAAATTTCATAAGTCCATTTCTTAAATTACAATCCAGCTTCTCAAATTCAAATTTTCATCACTTATATATTTCTTCAATTGTCGTAAGATTTAATATCCAATCTCAATCAAATATCATTTCAAATAAAATCTCTCAAATATAATATTTCCAGCTTAACTTCATAACTTTTACTATCTATAAACGTATCAATTAAAATAAATAATCATTTAAACTACATCCACAATATAACAGTAAGCAGTTAAAATCATTACATCCACATTATCTAAATTCATAAATTTCACTTTCCATCCTTCACAATTGAATAATATCATCCCATAGATTTATACCATACAAATAGCAAATAACAAAAATCCTATAATTTATATCCTAAACAAATCAATTCCAAAAATTAACCATAATCATCATATTCACATCTTAAACATTCCTCCCCTCTCCCATTCTATTTTGCATCATTTCCAAACCAGTTAACTTAGCATCTAACAACAAAGGATTCCCACTCTTTAAAACATTAATATAAAAATGTCTCGCTTTCATAACTGAATTAAGAAAATACTTTCTACCTCTAAAATTCAGTGACAAACCCATTGGGACTTCCCATCTAAAATATATCTGATATTTCTTAAGCTCATCCACCAAAAAAGCAAATTCTCTTCTGTTTCTTAACATTTTAGGAGGAATTTCCTTCATCATTTTTATATCTTGTCCCAATATCTGAAATTTATTTTTATAAAAGGCTTGCAAGATTTCATGCCTAACCTTTTAGTTGTAAAATAAATAACCACATCCCTAGGTACTCTATTTTGTCTTGCCCACCAAGAATTAACACGATAAATTCTTTCAATATTAATCTCAAAATCTTCTGGCTTCACACCCTTTATCTGTGCAAAGGCTTGCGTAAAATCTCCTTTAAATTTTCCTTCCTATTTTGTTTCAACCCCTCACCCTTATAGCATATTCCATTAATCTATATTGTAATATTACTCTTTCTTCATCTGCCCTATCTACCTTTGCCTTTATATCTTCCATCTTATTATCTAAGTTCCAATTGTTTTGATTTTTTGAATATCTTCTATTTTCCTTTGCAACTCTAAATTAGTTTTATTAAATTCTGCAAGATCATCCTGCATCTGAATACAAGAACTTAATATTTGCGCAATTGCATCCTTTACCATTTTCATTTCCCTCTTCTGCTCTTCCACCATTTCCTTAAAATCCAACATCTCTTTCTCTATTTCATCAAATTTTTGATCTATTTCTAAAAAATGACTCTCCAAAAATTCCTGTAAAAAATTTCTTACTTCCTTTTTGATTTCTTCTTTTAATTTTTGAATCTGAGCTGAAGAAATTTCAGCTGAAATTTCAAAGTTTTTAATAACTTTTGGCACTATTTGCTTAAAGGCCATTTAAAAAAAAAAAGGATAGCTTAATAATAAACCAAAAAAGAGAAAGAAGAAAAATTTTTAAAAGAAAATTTCAAAAAAACCCTATCTTTTAAGTCTATAATCCCAAGGAAGATGAAAAAATATAAATCATAAGATTCTCATTTCTTCCAGTTAGTCAATATCTTCCTATATATCTTCTTTTTCAACACACTTTTGGCACTATTTGCTTAAAAGCCGGTTTGGCTCTGCTTCGTGCAGAAAGCAGCTATGATTTAGCTGCTGACTCCCTAGTCTGTAAAAGCTGTTAGGACATCGTAAATCTTAGTCCAACAGCTTGCATTCTTTCCTCCGGGCGAAGGAGGAAAGCTGAGCAATTAGATTTGAGGTTGAGATGCCCTTATCTGGTGGGAAGTTCTCCTTCTATAATCTGATAAGCTCCGGACTAGAAGAGGCACTTGCCTTCGTGGCAAACAAGCGAAGCATCCAACCGCCACGACAAGAATTGATTTAATGATGGATTTAAACGTGGACGGAGCAAAAACTGGAGTTCTAACATCTGTTTGTAAGAAGATTGTGAAACCCTGAGGATTTATTGGCTGCGAAGATAGGAGAGAAGAAAGCAAATGGCGGTTTTGTGGAATGTGTGCTCTGAAAACGAAAGTAGAAATGCTTACTAACAGCTAGTGTTGAAGTAGAAGAAAGAAGATACATAGAAACATACTGACTAAATGGAAGATATGAGAATTTTATGATTTATATTTTTTCTTTTTTTTGGGCTTGACTTGTTATATATATCATAGTAGCACATTCTTGACTAACTGAGACAGGAGAAATGTGAACAAATACACATTGGTTCTTTTTCAGTTGTGAAATTTTTTACTACTGGTTCTGTGGCCGTGGCTTGGTGGGCGTGGTATGGCTTCACTCCAGGGGAAGGATACTGCAAAATCTCCATTCCCACCCCACTCTGGAGCCAGCCAGAGGTGGTATTTGCTGGTTCTCCGAACTACTCAAAATTTCCTCTACCAGTTCTCTGAACTGCTCAAAATTTCCGCTACCGGTTCTCCAGAACCTGTCAGAACCTGCTGGATTTCACCCCTGTTCTTTTCCCATAGTCAAAGTAATATGTTACCTTTGCATCTTTGACAGCATAAAAATATACCAATGTGAATTGGGCTATCACAAGAACCAAATCCTAGCCTGCCTTAAGAGTAAGTATGGTAATGGATGCTGCCCTTGGATTTTCAGTATGGGACAAGTTAAAGAAATCAATTGCGGATTCTTTGAGCTTTGTTATTCCAAGTCTCACTTCCTAGCAGGAAAACCAACCACCAATCATTGTCCTTAATAAGATGTAGGCTGGGGCTGAGCAGGAGGAGGTAGTTGCCTTAAACAATAAGTATAGCCACCTGACAATTTGTCTAATTAACAGGATTAGGGATTGGGTTAGGGTTAGGGTGTGGAAGTACAGCTAGCCCTCGACTTATGACCACAATTGAGCCCAAAATTTTCATTGCTAAGCTGTAAGACACAGAAGACTAATGGGCACACAACTAGGACCACAGACACACAGGATGCTACAAAACAGCCAACTAATCTGCAAACATCCACTCCACCTACCAATCACACATCCACACATCCAACCAACCCACTTACAGCAACAAAGCTAACACTCCACATCTCCCCACCAGTATTTAGGCAGCTCCGACCACCCTTTGCTCGCACAAGCATGAAGCTGTAAGCACCAGCCTGAAGATGATGAGTGAGACTTTGTCGAAACGTCAC
Organism: Ahaetulla prasina; assembly: GCF_028640845.1. Classification (NCBI taxonomy): domain Eukaryota; kingdom Metazoa; phylum Chordata; class Lepidosauria; order Squamata; family Colubridae; genus Ahaetulla; species Ahaetulla prasina. Next base: position 147,422,433 of record NC_080539.1, read on the forward strand.
CAAGATACTCTCAACCTTACACGGGAAAAGACCCGAATACACCAAGACTTACCTACCTACATATACATATACATATACATACACACACACACACACACACACACACACACACACACACACACATGTTTTATGTAGGTCTTTGGTTATTCGGGTTTTCTCCCGCGTAAAATTGGAAGTGTCTTGGCGACGTTTCGACGAAGTCTCATTCATCATCTTCAGGCTTCAACTTCGTGCTTCTGGGAGCAATGTGTGATTGCAGCTGTTTCTTCCTTTTTAACTGCTAGTGGGGGTTTGAACTGATTGGGTGGGAGCTTGGCTGTGCTCTGATTGGTTGGGGTTTTTTTGTGCTCTGATTGGCTGGGGGTGTGACCTGTTTGGGTGGGGGCTTGGTTGTGCTCAGATTAGTCTGAGTTCCAGGGGGATTTGAGCTGGTGAGCTGCATTGCTGTTGTTTGGCTTCGTGTTTGTGGTCGTGCTACATCTTCATAGTGGGTGTCTGTCTGCTGTATGTATGGGTTGGAGGGGTTTGAAATGGCTAATGTTGCAGCTGTGGTCTGGCTTCTGGTCCTTGGTCGTGTTTCCTGATCCAAACCCACACTGATCAGGAAACACGACCAAGGACCAGAAGCCAGACCACAGCTGCAATATTAGCCATTTCAAACCCCTCCAACCCATACATACAGCAGACAGACACCCACTATGAAGATGTAGCACGACCACAAACACGAAGCCAAACAACAGCAATGCAGCTCACCAGCTCAAATCCCCCTGGAACTCAGACTAATCTGAGCACAGCCAAGCTCCCACCTAATCAGTTCAAACCCCCACTAGCAGTTAAAAAGGAAGAAACAGCTGCAATCACACATTGCTCCCAGAAGCACGAAGCTGAAGCCTGAAGATGACGAATGAGACTTCGTCGAAACGTCGCCAAGACACTTCCAATTTTACGCGGGAGAAAACCCGAATAACCAAAGACCTACATACAAATACCCGTGAAAACCTCAGAAAACAAATATATGTTTTATTATATATATATAATGTTGAATCCTAAATCATCTGTAATCTGCTATTAGGGGGAAGAGAGAGGCAGAAATGCAACAATTATTCATAAAAGTCCAGGTTTCAAGTGCCAGAGCATTTCATAGAATGGTCCAATTGTAAAGCTCAGGGTTTGAGGGCAGGTTCAGAGTCAGAGATCCGCTTCCAGCAGAGTAGCAAGGAACTGAAGCAACTATGGCCCTTTATGACCTATGGACTTTAATTCCCAGAATTCCTGAGCCGGCTCTGGAGGTTGCTGTGATATAACCTAAGCTGCTGATGTGGCTTGTTTAGGGGCCTTGTTGTCCTCTCTTGTCAAGAATATACACCAATGGCCTTTGCTCTGCTTTCACAGCTGCTTGCATATTCTCGCCTACGCACCTGCCACAATCCGGTGTCTCAGTATCTGAATCAGCATCCCTCTGCTAAGGTCATTGTCTCCCTCAGGGCTAGTTGTCTATTGTCTCCTCTGTCTGACAGTCCATCTGGACTGCCTCTCCAACTTCTGAGAAAATTCAGAGACTATAACAAGTGCCTTGTGTAGCCTGCACAGAAGACCCTTTCCCCACATACTCTCGGTTTAAAAGCCAGAAAAAACAGTTGTGCAGTAGAAAAATAATGATCTAATCTCTGTCCACTTCACTGGCTACCAATAGGTTTCTGAGTCTAATTCAAAGTTTTGCTTTGATCTAATAAAATCTTATTGGGCTCCAAGATATCTCAGAACTGTTCTCCAAGGGAAATCTGTTTCTCCTTTGCATGCCTGTCCAGGAAGAAGACTTGGGATCCCATCCCTGTGTCAGGCAGGGGAACATGGATCCTCTCCTTCCAACCCCCATGCATGGGAACAGCCTGCTTCTGAATGGGTTACAACTTGCATATTCCCTGGTGATATTCTGCAAGACATTAGATCGGTCTCCTTATATTTCTGATGTATAACTGTTGGTGGCTTTTGGTTTCTATATGATTGACTCCCCTGTTCTATTTTTATTTGTTTTATACTGTTCAAATCTGGTAGGTATTTTATACTGTATATTTTACAGAGGCTTCGCCACCCCAAGTGATTCTGGGTAGCTTGCATTTGAAAAGCAAGGAATAATAAAAATTAAGAAATCATTGTTGTTCCTAACAACAAAAAACAACCTACAAGAACTCAGCAGCCCATCCTACCCTAAGGCGTGGGAGATTCGCTGGATTTACATAGACTTTCCAAAAATCATTAGAGTAAGAGTCACATTTATTTGTAAACATAGGGTTTAGCAAAACTGATATAAAATTATAGCAATCTGTGTGAGAGCCATGTAGATCCCATGGAGAAGGGTTGTGGCAGTGGTGGGATTTCTTTTCTTTCCAAATATTGCAAAGGAAGGAAGGAAAATGATGATATGCTCCAAAGAATGAACTTGTGTATTTAGCTTGTTCATTTGCCGGCCATTGAACATACAGTCATTCACATGAAGGCTTTTCTCCTAAGAATATATGCTCATCTGTGCTAAATGTGGAAATGTTTGCAGGAAGCTGGTGTCCTTTGAAAGATGCCAGCGTGGGGGTGTGGCCTTATCGGTCCTCTAGAGTTTTCAAATGCCGGCATAGGATTTCTGACGGACTAAAAGTAGCAACGCTTTCACTATCTCAATAACACATGACATACTGTTAGGCACAATGGTGACGTCCTCTCTCGGCTCTGGGTTTCTGGCTCTGCCTGAACATCAGTCCGGCTCTGTTTGGCAAAGCAGATTTAATCATATCATCTCCCTGGAACATTTTCCAGAATTATGATGATTACTCATAGGGAGGAATCACAGGGTCTGAAGAGATTTTTTGGGGGGTGGGGTGGGGGGGAGGGGAGGGATTGCCGCAGTGTTTATCCTGTCAAGAAGTGAGTCAGCTGATGATGCCAGCTTGTCACAACACCGGCAGGATCTCAGGAGGCCTGGAATATGGAATAATAACCCTCTGTAACTCCAGCTGCTATATCAAAGGCAGAATATGCATTATGTTATTTCTCTGTAATAGCAGACACTTCTGGGGATCCTTTTATACTCCCGGATCTTCTGCTGAGAAATGCATTCCAGAGAGGAAATATTTTACCGGCATTACAGATATTTCATAACCAAGCCTCTACCCAGAGTAGTCCCAGAGTAGATTGCTTAAAAGGAGGTAATCATTGTTGACAAACTAATTATTGATGGGTGTTTTGTTTGTTTGCTTGGGTGCCTCAATAAACGCATGCAGGGTTTGGGACAATTTTTTTTCAGAACAGATTTTCCACGGTCTTGCTAGGAAAGCTTGGACTGGTCCAAGATTACCCAGCCGGCTATCAGCCTAAGGCAGTACTAGAACTCACAGTCTCCTGATTTCTAGCCAGTACCTTTAACTACTACACTGAACTGGCATAGTTTTATATTTCAACTCTTTTTGGCTTCTGTCAACTTACTCACTTCTGTTGTTTCACCTGCGGGAGGAATTTAATCACTGGTTTTGGATTTGTGAAGTTGCTTAAATGTAGCCCCCAAATGCTACAGGAACTCCTCCAGGAAGATTGATCCTAAAATGCCCGGCATTTCTTTGGATTTCTGAATCAAATCTAGCTCCAGGATAAGCGCAGCAGCAACACTTCACTAACTTGGCTCCAGATTTCGTGCAAAAAGCTTACACAATCCTTCATTCGATTCCCTCTCCGCATGTTCAGACCACACTCCTTTGTGTAAACTGTATGTGCAAGGTTGAAAAATTGGATCAGCTTTGGCACTTAATTGCTCTCTTTATGTAACTGGAAGCAAACTGACAAAACCTGAGCATATGAAGTTTGGTAAATAATTAGTGACCTGGTCTAAGGGAAGAGAAGAGTGGAGAGAGACGCTGGTCAGGGATGACCAAAAGAGCTTCCTAAAGTAGAAAGGAAATTCTTTCTGTGTTCTTCTTTCAAATCCTCACTTTTCATTCTACTTGGAACTCTTAGAAGCAAGATCAAGAGGAGAAACCTAATGGAAAAGTAGGAATCAATGTGACCAGTCCATCCTTCTTCCACTGCCATTTTTAGGGCATCTTTCCTGTTAAAATTTGATTTTGGGATAAGATACCCTAATTCCACACTGTTATTTTTAATCACAGTCATCCACATATAGGATGTTTTTTGTCCCCTTTATCACTTCCTCCAACTGTACCATTGGGTAACCACTTCCTGCATGCATCTGCTTGGGACTGTTTCTGGTAAGACATCAATTTCCTGTTTCTTCTGACAATTCAGCATTCAGTATCAGCTTCTCCTATAAAATCTATGAGAAGCAGGGAAGGCATTTTAATAGATAAAGGCCCTATACTCTTTTGCAAAATTAAGTCAAACCCAAGCCACTATCAATACTTCTGATGTGGCTTATTTCATTTTACATATATTACTTGGAAAAAATTTATATTGCCACCCAGCTTAAATATGTAATTCTGGGTAGCGAACAATCCATACGAAGGAATTTAAAAAAATAAAAAAAAATAAACAAACATAACGAATTAAAATAATGCAAGGCAAGAAGAAGAAGAAGAAGAAAGAACACCAAGACAGTACCTAGCAATTCGGCAAAAAACAGTTTATCTGGCTCCCCTAACCCTCCTTAATGCCCAGGGAAAAACCAGGTTTTAACAGTCTTTGAGAAGATGTGGAGCCATCCAACTCTCAGGGAGAAAGCTGTTCTCAACAGGCAGTGCAGGAGAGAAAACAACTCTCTCTCCCCCCTGCCCCCCCCCCCGCAAGATGACACTGTTTTAATAGAGAGATCCTGGTGCACACCATCCTGTCAGATCTGGTGGGATTGTCAGAGATAGACAGTTCCCAAGGTAACCTGGCTCTGTGCCATGTTGGCGTTTAAAGATAATGCTAAACTTTGAATTGTACACAGAAGCACATTGCAAGCCAATCTACCTCAAGTAGCGGTGCTGCTGCACAAATTTTGGATCACCCCCAAACTGTATTTACCAGTTCAAGTTTTTAAATATTCTCCAAGGGCAGCCTCACATGCAATATGTTGCTGTAATTTAACTGGAAAGTGACTAGGATTCGATTGACAGCACAACCTCCTGTCCCAGGAATGAGTGCAATTGGTGCATAACAGGAATCCATGCAAAGGGACCCTGGCTAATAATTGCCTCTTCCTCTTTGAGTGGAGCCATGAATCCACAATATGGATTCTACATTGCACATTGATTCTGTTGGGGTCTGCTACCCTTCAAGAGTTAAATTTGAGAAACCACCAGATCCAGGAGCTCTGAAGACCTGGAATCAATTTTGCCAGCACTGAGCTTATCCTTTTCTCCAAGTAGATTGTAATTGCTACCAGATACTGGATAACAACTTCAACAATGTCATTTGTGTTGTCTAGGATGGATATCTAAAGTCAAGTATCATTAGCATACTTATGGAATTTCACCCCATGTTGACGAGCGACCTCACTTACTACAGTTTCGTATAGATATTAAGTAGGAGTAAGGGGAGAATTAAGCTATGAGAGCCCTAGGGCTAGATCCACATTGTCTAGAAATGACTTTGGAGGAAGGAAGAGAACAGTGCCTCCCATTGTCAATTCCTGGCGCGGAGGCAATCCAGAAGGATACCATGATCAATGGTATCAAAAACTTCCGAGAAGCCTAGGAGAGCAAGGACAGTTGTGCCATCTCCAGGGTTCATCCACAAGGGTGATTGCCTCAGTTCTATAACCCAGCCTGAAACTCAACTGATAATGGTCCAGATAATCTGCTTCTTGCAGAGTCATTAGAAGCTCTATACCTGTTATCCTCTAAACAACCATTCCTAAAAAGGTAAAGTAAGAAACTGGATGAAACTTGACCAAGGGTGGCTTCTTAAGGAGAGAACAGACTATTATATTCTTCAAAACAGGTGAAAGCATCCACTGTGCTATCAATAAATTTTATCAGGTCCATGACTGCCATAAACTTTGCTACTTGCCTAAAGAACATGAAGCATTCCAGAACCATCAGTCTGGTGATAGTGCCAGCCTGGCCACAGAGTTGAGAAACTCAGGCTGCAGATCAGGGAGGCTGGTCCATGAGCAGTACTCCTGATACCCACAACCTAACTTCACAAAGAGGATCTGACATCCAGATATGTCCAGTGTAGCATCCTTAAAAGAGAATCCTAAATGACAACAGCCATACTGCAAGCCCTGACCTGGGATCAGAGTTTGTACCACACACCCCAAACCAGAAGGACACATTTTGGAGTTGGGAAATGGCCTCCTCACCCTTATCTAGATTTCAATTGTGCATATAGTGTTTGCCTTCTCACCCAAGATCAAATCATGGGTGAAATGGGACTCATTACAGGCTGACCTTGCTTAAATGGCTGGGGTCGCCAACTGCAAAGATCATGCCTCTGAGGCTGGAATGCAGCATTGGTGTTAAACATTTCCCTCTGTCTCCTGCCACACTTCTCACCACCTTGGTGTTCCTGCTTTGCCCTCTCCCCCTCACAGTATGAAATCACCCGGATTAGATTTTCATAGATCCATACATATGTGTGCACCAGGGGTGAAATGCAGCAGGTTCTGACAGGTTCTGGAAAACTGGTAGTGGAAAATTTGAGCAGTTCAGAGAACCGGCAAATACCACCTCTGGCTGGCCCCAGAGTGGGGTGGGAATGGAGATTTTGCAATCTTTCTCTCAAGAGTGGGGAGGGAATGGGGATTTTGCAGTATCCTTCCCCTGGAGTAGGGTGATTTTGCAATATCCTCCCCCTGCCACGCCCACCAAGCCACACCCACAGAACTGGTAGTTAAAAAATTTGGATTTCACTGCTGGTGTGCACCTAATATGTATGCACATATTCTTATTAGTTCCTGGACATTAAAAAAATGAGGAGAGTTGTGTGCGGGGAGAGGAGGAGGAGGAGGAAAGAGATAGAGACAGGGGATGGCATTATACAAATTCACTCAGATCAAGCAATGTTTGCAGAGAGAGAATTATTTTGTTATGGAGAAGAAAATAGATGGATGCCTCCAGTGAAAGGAATAAATGTATTAGAACTATTGTTTGCTTGGCAGTCTGTCTTAGATTTGCAGATGAAAGGTCCATAGCCATTCCCAAGTAGGAAAATATTCTGCATGTAGCAAGGGCAAAATCAGGAGTAATATTACTAAATCATTTGGAGTTAGGTGCATATTTCAAAAACTAAAAACGAGGGACGGGGCTTCAAGATGCATGGAGTGGTTCTACCTTTTTCCTTTTCATACAAAGCAAAATTCCCCAAAGATCCCAGATTATGGAAGATACTCTCTTTGGACCTGAGTCAGGTTTTGACATGCTTGGTGTTTAAAGACGCTCCTTCACCAAAATTTTAATTACATTTATTTTTAATTAATGCTTTTCCTATTTCAGTTTCTATTTTTGAATTTAGTAGCTCTTGCTTGATCGTTAAGACAAGGAATGGATGAGAACTCATAATCTAATTTTCCTCTTCCTTCATTTGATTAAATATCACCCTCAAATCAGATCTTATCTAGGATGATACATTTTATTATCTCCTGTTCAGCATACAAGAAATAGTCTTTCACGTTATAGCAATAATTTCCATAGGAACTCAGTGTAAGAATTACAAATATATATAGTTGAATGTGTCTTTGTGTACACTATACTTTCTTTCTCATAGATAGTAATGAAAGTAATATTCTTCTATTTCTCTCAATGCCCTGAAGACTGAAATAGTCATTTGAAGTCAAATTACATTTGGATGATCCAAAGACAATTGCACACAGTTTAGAGTGAATGACTCTTGTTTCATTTCCTGCACTTTTATCTTTAAGTCTACATGGATATATTTTACAACATATAATAAGTTATAAATGTACTTTGGAGGAAACAAACGGCAAATCTTTGTCATCGAACACTCATCTCACTCAGATTCTATTTAGCAACCCTGGATTTATTTATTATTCAGTGCTTGCCTCCTGCAGACAATGAGAAGGAAAAATGTGAAAAACCAAAGGATCCCATTTGGAATCCACAGAAATTGCAGTTTGAAGCCCATCGCATTAAAAATTCAGTGGAAAAATGTTTTATAACAAGCAATTATGGCAAGGATGCAAGTTTTTTTCCTCCAAACTAAGCATGATACCTCCTCGAAATAGGAAAGGCATAGATACAGAACGGAATAGAATCAAGGTTAAAAAAATGAATTAAATGCTATAAAGTTAATATATAGAATGTGATTATTCTCTATGTGCATTACATTAAAATTAAATTAAAATTACAATTGGTTGGGTAGCATTTGGACAATCTCTGCAGAAGCCCATTTAAGAAAAATAGAGGCCCAGGTAACTCTGAAGATCTTGATTTTACAGTCCTAATTTGAAGTATTGTTTCATGTAACAATATTCTTTAACCTTAAAAAAAAAGTTTATGTAGAGAGCAGAGAGCAGTAATAGTCCCCGAGCTAGTGAAGTGGGAAAATAACTTGTTCTGATGATCTGAATGGTAGTTTCAGCATCTTTACCATTATCTATCTAATTACAGTCTTGAACTGAATCCTGTAAGTGCTATAATATTGTTCCTGAATCATCATTAAGGGACTATAAGATGATACAGACATATACCTTTATTGGTGAATTATAAGGTAAGGGGAAAGAGGTTGTGTCAAGGGCCTAGTCTTGGGCCTAGCTCCTTATGATTTTTATTTCTTGGGTTTGAGAATGCCTCAAAGACTGTCTGTCTCCCAGGGAAGTTGGTATGTAAAATAACCCTGCCCTTTTTCCTGTTTGTGGAATTAAATAAGGTTCACCTTGTCTTATGATGCAAGATTGGAGTACATGTTCGACTTGCTGCACAGCACTGCCAATATATAGTATATTGCGACCATCCATTCATTTGCCTCACCAAAGCAATCATAACAGAGACTATTATGAACTGTAGTTAACCAGCCTGGAGTGTTTGGAGACAAGACAGTATACTGTACATGCAGGCATGCATAAATGCACAACCAGTCCATCAATCAAAAGTTGGAGTGCATTTTAATCTGACAACCAACTGAAAGTCACTATTCAGACACCAGGCTTCAGATGAGGATCAAATAGTCAAATGGAATCAATGAGAAACAACCTTGAAGATTGCTAATTAGCTAGAACATGGGTGTCAAACTTGATTTCATTGAGTGCCGCATCAGGGTTGTGTTTGACCCTGGGGGAGGGGGGGCTGTGGTAGGCGTGGCCAGGGTGGGTGTGGCCAGCTCAACATCACTTGTGCCGGGGAAGCCTGTGATGGCCCGAAAGGTCGGCCAGCAATAACGGAGCTCGGGGGGGGGGGCGTGCGTGGCCCTCCCAAGCTCTGTTTTCAGCTGCGATGGCCTCCTACAACCCTTGGCCAGTAAAAATGGAGCTCACAAGGCACGTGTGGCCCTCCCAAGCTCCATTTTCGCTGGCAGAGGCACTGCGGGCTGATCCTTTGCTGTTTCCAGGGTGGCCCTGTAGGCCAGATCTAAGCACCCCGTGGCCCAGCCCCGGCCCACGGGCCTTGAGTTTGATACTCCTGAGTTAGAAGGTGAAAAAGACTTAGGAATACAAGACTTGTCAATAAAATCATATCACTTCTGATAAAGGAGGGAGAAATGGAGTCTCTTACTGCCAAAGAGAAGTAGAGGAGGATGTGTGACCTTTGTTACCAATTGGTATCCCAATTAGGTCTATATAGTTTACATCAGGGCAGTGATGAAATCCAAATTTTTTTACTACCAGTTCTGTGGGTATGGCTTGGTGGGCGTGGCTTGGTGGGTGTGGTGTAACTTGGTGGGTATGGCAGGGGAAGGATATTGCAAAATCTCCATTCCCACCTCCATTCCCACCTCTGGGGCCAGCCAGAGGTGGTATTTGCTGGTTCTCCGAGCTACTCAAATTTTCTGCTACTGGTTTCCCAAACTGCTCAAAATTTCCACTATCGGTTCTCCAGAACTGTCAGAACCTGCTGGATTTCACCTCTCCATCAGGGGTCCCCAACCCCTGGTCCATGGGCCAGCACTGGTCCATGGCATGCTAGAAACTGAATTGCACAAACAAGGAAAGCTCCATCTTTGGATGCAGGCAGTACACAAAACCATGCCCCCTTTGGTCCCTGGTGCCCCAAAGATTGGGGGCCACTGGTCTATGTCACCTTGTAGCAGCAACCTGAGTCTCTATGCAAGTGAATTCCCAAGTGAATTTATGCCTCTTTATACAGGAATCTGAAGTTTGTGAGCAAGTGGTTAAATACTGTCTTTGATTCTATGATCAAAACAACATTGCATCTAAAAGGAATATCAAAAAGGTTGATCTTTGATTGGAAGCTGCCCAGAGTTTGAATGATTATATACATGTTTTCAATAAATAAATGAAATGAAAGAATCTTTTAACTGGGTTTGGGGAAGGAAGGACATTTCATTTCAAATTTATTATTATTGCTTGACCAAATTCTTCAGGTGGGCAGTATTTTGTCATCCTGAGATATGTTTGGAGGAATTACTGTATCTTCCCCAGCTTGATGCTTTTCAAGGGTGCGGGATGACCATTCCCATCATCCTCTGCATTCAAGACAGACAGAACTTTTATCAAGGATGACTGATTTTCTGTCCCAGAAAAAGAACATGACTTTTTTGAATCTGTTGGAGAACAACATAACTGATTTGGAGTACAACTCCCATAGGCTTCCTATGAGTCCTGCTGGCTGCGGTAATGAGAACTGAAATCCATTACATTTCTGGAGGACACCAGATTATCCATCCCTGTTTCAGGATCTCCCAGTAGCTTTTGATACTATTGATTACCCCAGCATTGTTCTGAAGCATCTGATGACTATTTTGCTATGGACACTACCACGCTAAAGGCAACTGCTGTGTCAAAAATAGAGTTATTTATAAAATCATTCTGTTTTCCCTTTGCCATGACTTCAATGCAGATTGATTCCAAAGGGATAAAGAACCGAGTGGGATTTAGAGTGAGGGAAGAACTTCCATAGTTGGTGGATTCCAGTTTCACTTCTGCACTTTTTTACTTGGTGCATCATGAGGGAGCTGTTGCTTGCAATGTCTTGTCATCTGAAAGGTCTTCTTGCCTGCGAAATGGAGCCTTTAATTGCAAAACTGATGAAGAAAGAATCAACTTTTTCAGGAAATGGTGATCCTCCCAAACGGCTATTCCCTGATTCAGTCCAGCATTAGTGATCGGTTTTCTGCTAGATAGGACGGTATGAGAGGTTCACAAGGTCTGTGTGTATCCATGCTTGTGCGTGTAAGGTTGTAATTTTTTTTTTTATTTAAATTTTTATACCGCCCTTTTTATTTAAATTTTATACCGCCCTTCTCCCGAAGGACTAATGTCAAATTTGACATTAACAAGATTAGTAGAACTCTAAAAAACACTACGCCGTACAGTAAATATGCAAATGAGATTTATCACCGATACAATCTCTCTTCTTGTGCCCAGAGGTCATGTGTGGGTTAATTTAATTTTCACAGTTCTATTTTAAATAGGGCATCACATTTAGTTGGTAAAAAAAAAAAGTTCCTGTGTTGTCATCTTATTCTTTTTGGCAACAAAACTGTTTGGCTACACAATAAAGTTGTCTCGTTATATACATTCCAGCTGTCTTTTACACTTTTGGTGTGATGTTTGCCAAATGTAAACCTAAGATACTTTCCCTCTAATAACAGCAACGTTAGTAAAATGTTTCCTAGGTAGTGTCGAAAAGAAGCTAGATAAAGGAGGAAGGCATGGAGGAAAGCTTAAAATGAGAGAAAAAGAGGAAACATAAATATAAGTCAATCAACTTCAGATGATGCAATTATACCAAAGTGATAATACAGTTTATGGGAATGTTCTGGAGGTGCTTCGAGCAGTTTGAACTTAACTGCTTTCATTAAAAATTGCATCAACTTGATTGTACCTAGTTGATTACAGCTTCAGCCCAGCATTAGCCTCAATCAACCGTGTAAACAAATATACTATCATTCTTCAAGCAACTGTTGACTTACTAATATAGTGATGGTACAGAAGTTGGCAATAGAAGCAGAGGTGCCATTTTGCTTATCTGGCAATGGAGCAATAAAATTCCACCATCCTTCCTGGTGGTGCTGCTTAATGGGTCAGTATATGAATGGTACAGAGTACCCCTGAAAGCTGACAAAGCAAATCTATTTGGTTCATTGTTTCTCACTCAGCCTCTTCAAACAGGAGGACGTATCAGTCATATTTCTCATACTTCTGATACAAGCAGGAGACCCTATACCCGTGATGGCGAACCTATGGCATGCGTGCCACAGGTGGCACATCTAGCCATATCAGTGGGCACGTGAGCTCAGTTCCGCCAGCTGATTTTCAGACCTTTTGGGACCACCAGCTGTTTCCTGCCTCTGGAAGGCTTACGGGGTGGTGGGGAAGGCCCATTTTTCTCTCTCACCTGGCTCCAGAGCCTCTCTATGAATCTGGGGAGGGTGAAAAAGGCCTTCCCCAAACTCCCCTGGAGGCCCTCCGGAGGAGAGAAATTGCCCGTTTGCCAACTTTCAGTTGGACAGGAAGTGACTTTTTGCAGCCTCTCTAGGAGTCTCTGGAGGCTGGGGACAGCAAAAAAGTCACTTCCTGTCCAACCGGAAGTTGGCAAATGGGCAGTTTCTGGCCTCTGGAGGGCCTCTGGGGGAGGGGTTGTGGAAGGTCGTTTTCATCCTCCCCAGACTCATAGAGAGGCTCTGGAGCCAGGTGAGAGAGAAAAACAGGCCTACCAGGCCATCATGTGCCAGGAGCGGGAGGGTCATGCGTGGGGTGCATAAAATTATGGGTATGGGCATGCACACGCACACACACACCCCCCCCACCTCCTGGCATGCAATGCAAAAACGTTAGCTATCACTGCCCTATGCCATTTCAGACAAATGGTTGTCCATTCTCTTCTTAAAAACCTCCAGTGATGGGAGTATCCACAACTTCTGAAAGCAAATTGTTCCACTGATTAATTGTTCCGTTGGGAAATTTATTATTGTTATATTGATTCTCACCCTGTGATTTCCATCAGTTGTCTCTTGTTCTGCCTCCAGGGGCTCTTCTTTATCACAGCCCCTACCTACCAGAACAAAAATTAAATTTGCATTTTAAATTAGGAAAGTGTAAACTTAGTATGCTGAAATATGTATGGAATGGAATGATGTCTTTTATATAATGTCTAATAGATAGTGATACAATTTAAACGTTTCTAACAATAATATGGGCCTGTGCTATTCTACCATAATGGTATTAGTACATAAAAAGGAGGTTTTGCCCCTCCTGATATCCTTTCTGGGTAGCCTCTCCTAACCTGATGTCCTCCAGAAAGCTGGGATACAAGCACCATCTGGAGAGGAACAGATTATGCAATCTGGGAATATTTGGTGATTTAGGGTGTAAAACCAGGATTGTAGAACTATATGCAGTCACTGAAGCTTTGAGTAGTAGCCAAATTGTAATTAACAGTAGGACGTAAGAGGAAATATATTAAACAGTTGTCATATTAAGAAAGTAAAATGTAATGTGCAAATTAATTATATTTGATGAATTGAATTAGATTTAAGTGCAAGTTTAATTTTTGTTTTGGTCCCATTCATTTCTTAGTTTTGGCTTGGAAATCCTGTTGGTGATTCTGATGAAGTTGGCCCAAAATAAGCTGCTTGCCAATATACTCTCTTGGAAAAAGACACTTGACACGTGGCCAAAAACAGAAAGTCTTTGAATATGTGGAATATATTGAATTGTACTGAATGAGATTTAATGATAACACTGAAATCATTACCATCACCATTCTAGCTACTGCAGGATGAAGCCCTCTTCTATATGTTTTCAACCAATATGGTCTTGAACTTTCTTTTGCCAATTGGACCCGCAATACTTGCTGATGTCTGAAATAGTTTTCACAATCAGCCACACAAATTTTATCACTATGAAAACACATTCAAAAGGATTTTAATGTTGTATGTTCATTATGTAGAAATTAGGGGTGATCCAGAAAAAAGCATGCAGTTCAAACAATAATGTGCTGTGTGACTTAAATAATGTCAAAAGCTATTACATCGGAGGCTAGTGGGTACAAATGAGTCCACACAGAGATTGTTACGGACACAACCTTTATTTAACTCAACTGTGGATAACAATGAGATAACGTGTATAACAGGAGCACCAAAACCCTCCAGTGACAGCCCTTATATACTAGCTGCCTCAGAAGCTTCACCAATGACAGGACTTCCAAACTCCCACTTTTTCCTTAGCCAATCAGGGACCGCCTGGCTGTTGTCAAGGCTCAAGCATGTTGTCAAGGCTCAAGCATGACTTTGTCAGACATAACAAAAGCAGTTATAACTTTTTTGGTTCTGATCATCTCATGCCCTCAAAATCACTCAAAATCTTAATTATATCATGCCCGAGTTCTATAATATTTTATTATAGTCAATCATTTGGCACATTCGGCATGCAAGTTAACCCCAATATGTTTCTGTTATGATTTCCCCCCTTTTAGAAAGTGAAATATTTTCATTCCATGTTGCTTATAGTTTTATAACTTCTGTCACATATGAAAGGGGAAAAATATTAATTTTTCCTCAGATTGAAGATAACATCAACTCTGAAGAAATGTGTTGCCATTTTTGGTATTCTCTTTAAGTCTGAAATGTCTCCCCCTCTCTATTTTTTTTCTCCTGTTAATTCATGCACAATAACCATAGTTCTGGATGAGTTTCCTTTAATACTTACTGAAAGAGGTTTAAAATACAAGTTTAAGTCAACCTTTTAAAAAAATTGCAAAAGGGTGATTACAGTATTGATTTCATAAAGTTATAAACAATCTATGGATGCAGATGGATATGAAATAAGATTTTGGACTTATTTATAAGAATCCCTTCCATGTAAAAATACTGTTGCTTTGAATTCTTTAAAAAAATGATAATTTGAAAATTAGACACTAGTGAGGACCAGAAGAATTAAAAAATACAATTAAGGGAGAAGAACATTTAACTTATTAGCACAGAATGAAGCAAAATACTTTAACAGTACTGGACATACGAAAGGTTATTTGTGACAATGGACCCAGAAGTTAATTTTAAGAGTGTCCCCACTATAGACAGACTGTATTTAAAAGTTATTATTAAAGATGAATAAGTTTTGCTGGGCAAGACTGAGTCTGAAAGTGGATTTAAAAATGACAGGCTACATAAATGATATGAAAAAAGATGCTACACTGGACATACAAATGAAACTGGCAGATGTCTTGATAATGAAAAGGGTATAGAAATAACAAACCAAATGTGTGACCTGCATAATTTTCCTATGTTGTATTTGCAAAAGAGATTTGTTAAAAAAAAAAATGAGATGGAACAAAGAAAAAAGGAAAGAAAATTAAGTTCTAGGACATTATTTGGAGGGATTAAATATCAAGACTGTTAAAAGAATATAAAGTTGGTGTATTTGACCCAGATTAAAATAGGTACGTTATTATCTCTGGTAACCCTTAGTGGACTTTTGCTGACCACAAATGAATGACAAGGCTTTAATGATTGTTTTTATAGTTAAGAGATGAGATATGGGCAGATGAGATCATTGGTTGTATTTTAAAAGAAGGGGATAAGTTATTGAAATTGTTTGGAATTTGTTGTGAAGGGGAAATAATTTCTATATTTCTTTTCGTTTCCTATATTTTATTTTTTATTTTTCTTTTCTATTTTTTTTTCTTTTCGGCACTTTCTATTTTTCTTTTTTTAGTTTGTATCAGTTCTTATCTTTTTAATTGCAATATAGAGAAAATTAATATAAGTTGTTATTATTCTTGCCATTTCTTTTTCACTTCCTTTCTAATAGCTATTAGCACAGAAACTGCTTTTCATTTTCCTGATCCTTGTCTTCAATAGATATGTGACTCACTGTCAGCAAGTTTCAGTGAACTTTTTTATTTGACTGTTTTTTGAGGGTTCAGAGGAATGAGCATGTTTGCATCCCAGTTCATCATTTTCATTCTCTATTTTCTCAGCATGATCTCTTTTAAGGCCAATGGGAACACTTTTTACTGGCATGTTCTGGTGGTTCTTCCTGCCCTTTATTGTTTTTCTCTTACATTTCTTGCACTTTTTCAGATTTTGAGATTTCCCCGAGCCTGACAGAGGCAAGGAGGTAAGCATTAACAGGATGAATGTTCAAATGTTTATGATTTGTACTAATGAAAATTTGTTTTGTCATTCTGAGGAAAGCACAGGTTCTGAGGGACATCACTGCACATGACCCATGACTGCCTGATTAAATTTCTCAGAGAGGAGCTAACAAGAGTCAACATCCTTAATGCAATTCAGTTAGCTCAGCTCATTTCCTATTTAAAAAACCAGATTAACCACGTCTTGTGGAAATTGTAGACTTTATTTATATGTTGGACTGTAAAATATGGAGCCTGAGTTTCAGCCAATATAAGCAGTCAAGGTGGCTTCCATTAGTAAAACGCATACAACACATAAAACACAGCAATAAAATCAGTACAATTAAAAGCAAATAAAAATTAAAACAAAGAGAATTTGAATCGATTCAACTGTTCAGTCTGGCAAATGAAAGAGGCAAGAGAGGTTTCTCTATTAAATACTGGGAGGCGAAGGACCATCAGGGTGGAGAGTTATAGGGGACAAAGAATTCATCATGAAGGCCAAGTTTCTAATCACAGGGGCATTTTCCAGTGGCCTCTTCTGCTTCTCTGAATAACCAGGCAGCTTTGTATCAGAAAAGGTAAGTCAGGATCAAAGCCAGATGGCAATTTAATTGACCGTTGCAGTGTCCCAATGGTCATGTGTTCAAAATTCAGACACTTGACAACTGATTCATATTTATGACAGTTGCAGTGTTCCAGGGGTCATATGATCCCCTTTTGTAACCTTCGGACAAGCAAAGTCAGTGGGGAATCCAGATTCACTTAACAACCCGGTTACTAACTTAACAAATGCAGTGATTCATGTAACAGCGGTGGCAAGAAAGGTTGTAAAACGGGGCAAAAATCATTTAACAAAAGTCTCATTTAGCAACAGAAATTTTGGGCTCAAGTGCAGTGGTAAGTTGAGGACTATCTGCATTTGATTTTCACTGGAATAAGTGGGGAGGGTCTCCTTCTTGCTTCCAGACCTATGAGACCTGTCATCTTTCACCAATCATCTTTTTCAATCTCTTTTATGAAAAATATTTTTATGCTATGCATTTGCCAGAAGGATTTTTCTGCATTAATCTGGTTGATTTCTACTTTCAAGTTAGAAATTATAAACAGCTCTTATTTTTTCTTTGATTTCAGTCATGGTCTTCTTTTTTGTTCATCTTAATTGGCATTTGTTATATTTTTGTCTTTCTTCTTCTTTTCCTTTCCTCCTCTGCCAGGCATAATTTGGTTGTAAGCCAGAAAATATCATTTAAATTTTTTTTTAATATAGTACCCCAAACCATCATCTCAATGAAGAAATGAAAAAAGGACAATAATAACAAATGGAGTAAGATTTGCAGATAACATTGCAAAGGACATTGGTACTGGTTCCATTCTTCATAAACACACACACCACACACACACTTACAAAAACACTTACCGTAGTTCTTTTTTAACTTGCATATTTTTGAAGAGAGGATTCAACTAATCAATCCCAGTTGCAAAATAAATATGAAATATTTTTCACAGGCTTTATTAGAAATATTTCCTGTTGAAGCATGGGAACAATGTTGGTTGGGGGATGAGGCAACAGATAATTGGTTAACATAAGGTATAAATAATGACTCTATTTACATTGCAAAATAAACCTACCTATCAATGAGCAAAAGTAGTAAAGGTGAAGGTTTCCCCTGTCCAGTCATCTCTGGCTCTAGGGAGTGGTGCTTATCTGTGTTTCTTAGCTGAGGTAGCCATCGTTGTTTGAAGACATTTCCATGGTCATGTGGCCAGCATGGCTATACACTGAGGCACACAAAACACTGTTAGCTTCCCACTGAAGTGGTACCTCTTTATCTACTCACATTTGCATGCTTTCGAATTGCTAGGTAGGCAGGAGCTGGAGTGAGTAATGAAAGCTCACCCCATCGCATGGCATTCAGGTCTCAAACCTTGGCTGTCAGCTTTCCAGCTGACAAGCTCCGTGTCTTTAACCACTGAGCGTTGTGCTCCCACAAGGGTAGAAAAACATGAATTATGATTAACAGAATTATTAATGATTCTATTTTAACCTACTTAGGTTTTTAAAATGAGTGTTTTTCTATAGATGTGGTTTCTCCTTTTTCAAAGCGGGTATGCTGTTAACCTTAAGCATGGTGCTTTTGGAAGAAAACTTTTGGAAGTTTCAGAGGATTGGCTTTGATGCCTATGGTTTTGCAATTTGGATAGTAACTTGTAATACAGGTGATCTGGGAATGCAGTCTTTAAAGGAGTCAATCAAAATATGAGGGGTTCAATGCTCACAATTTCTTGCCATGTTATATCCATCTCAAGGGGTTGACATCCCAGTGGTACACTTGTCTGTTGTGCCTCGCCCGCCCTCCTCTCCGCAGCCGGGCCCCTCCCATCTCAGCTGGAGACTGATAGCGAAGAAGAATGGCCTGGCATGCCTCCAGCCCCCAGCCCCCAGCCCTGGCACCATGCCCGGACAGACTGAGCAAACAAACCTCCCTCCTATAGCATGTGAGCATGAAGCCAGCCACGAGCTAGAATTGCCGGCAGCTGAGCAGGAAGACGAAAAGTGGAAATATCCCCGCTTCCGTAGAATGGAGAGGCAACGTCAGCAAAAGGAAGGGAGGGGCAGGCCTGGATAAGTGCTGAGTCATGGAGCCACACCCCATGGCCTATATAAAGGATCTGCTTTTTGGCATTCCTTGAGTCAGGCAAAGTCTCATCTGGTTGCTGAAGTCACACCTTGGATTCCTGCCTGCCCTGAGAACTCTGACAGGAATTTGGCAAAGCTGCAGAGGCTTCGTGGCCACGCTTGATACAGACTTCCCAGACCTGGCCGTCAGAGGAGGAGTGGGACAAGACACTTGTCCATACTTTCATACAGTCCATACTGAACGGGAGATGATGAGGATGAAAACAGGACAGACCTGGGAATCCTATCATATATGTTGGTAAAATCTCATGTCACCATAATCTCATTTGGTGAGCTTCCCCATCATAGATGCATGCTTTGTGATAGTGCTACTCCATGGGATTAATAATTTTAAAGTAATTCAGTTGTACAAATACAAGTAGTCCTCAATTTACGATCGCAATTGAGCCCAAAATGTCTGTTGCTAATTGAGACAATTGTCAAGTGAATTTTGCTCCATTTTATGACTTTTCTTGCCACAGTTGTTAAGTGAATCACTGCAGTTGTTATTAAAATGGTTAAGGCTGAAAAAGAGGATCCCATGGGACACTGCAACCATCACAAATATGAATCAATTGCCAAGCATCTGAATTTTGATCATGTGACCATGGGGATGGTGCAATGGCAATACATGTGAAAAATGGTCATGTCACATTTGTCAGTGCCGCTGTTACTCTGAACGGTCACTAAATGAACTGTTGTAAGTCGAGGACTACTTGTATTGTAGTCTAGGGATGTATGCCAGTTTTCAAAAGTATATCGATACTTTTGTGGGTATGCCTAGTTTAATGAAAAGAAGGACTAGGGATGACATGATAGCAGTGTTCCAATATCTCAGGGGTTGCCACAAAGAAGAGGGATTCAACCTACTCTCCAAAGCACCCAAGGGCAAGACAAGAAACAATGGAACTAAACTAAGGAGAAATTTCCTGACAGTTAGAAGAATTAATCAGTGGAACAACTTGTCTCCAGAAGTTGTGAATGCTCCAACACTGGAGGTTTTTAAGAAGATGTTGGACAACCATTTGTCTGACATGGTATAGGGTTTCCTGCCTGAGCATGAGTTTGGACTAGAAGACCTTTCAACTCAACTCAACTCAACTCAACTCAACTCAACTCAACTCTATTCTATTCTATTCTATTCTATTCCTATTTCTATTCCCGTTCTATTCAAAGCAAAAAAAAAAAAAAGCAATGAAATTGTCTTATGTTTTTCAGGTCACAATCTTCCACTGTTTTTCTTTGATTTAAGGAGCACAGCTTTGAACTATGTCTTTTGTGATCAGCTTGACTAAAGTGAAAACAATCAATCACAAAGACTAGCCCATGTGGTGTTTCCCAAGCATCTGGGAGATCTTAAAACTCATTTGTCAGAGAAATGAATGTGAGAAAATATATGGGGGAGGGTTCCCCTAGCCATGAGTTTAATCCTGTAACGTTGTTTGTGAATATTTAATATGTGTTTTGACTAGTATTAATGTAGTACTTTGTTATTTGGAGCAGCAATTTTTCCAACCGCTAGAACAAAATTAACTAAAAGCTTTTCCCTGTTTATTCAGAACGTTTCTCTTCACCTGCAATTTCTTTTCTTTCTAACCCTTTTCTCTGCCTCACCCAGATAGTGTTCTAGTTGCACTGAAATCCCACTGCTTTCAGTAGGAAATACATGCCATTCACTTAACTTGGAATCTATACAATGTATGCTTATAAAAAGATAGCTGTTCCCTTGAGAACTGTAAAATATTTTCCCAACAGCTGAGGAACCACAATGACCAGCCTCCATCAAGAGTGAAAACGATTTCTACATTCGGAAAAGTGGCACTGACGTAGGCACTCAATTACTGCCTCCAGCCTCACATGGTAGGTGGCAAATAGAAGAAATGAGTCTTTCCATGAAAAGATCTGGAGATCTTGAAAGCTTAAAACTTTTGCAATCTCTCGGATGGCCTAAAAATATATATATTACTCTAAAAAACTCTAGAAATCAAGTTATGAACGTATCTAGGAACTAAAATAATTCCATTTCTTCTCTAATTTACAGTGTGAATTATATTCAAAGCCTAGAAAAATTTCTTCCAATCAAGCTTGACTCCTAGCCCTCATTTATAACCTCTTCGTTGATGTGTCTATCTATTGGCAACAATATGGAAATTGTTTGCCATTGCTTTCTTCCAAGATACTTTTTTCCAGCTTTCAATCTAGCCTGCAAACTTGCTTTTAGCTGACTTTTCTAGCTAAATTCTTTGTTTTTGCTGATGAATTGGATTTGGTTTTGCTT
Source organism: Ahaetulla prasina (assembly GCF_028640845.1). NCBI lineage: Eukaryota > Metazoa > Chordata > Lepidosauria > Squamata > Colubridae > Ahaetulla > Ahaetulla prasina. The sequence continues at coordinate 147,443,590 of NC_080539.1, forward strand.
GATTTTAGGGGTAAGGGCTAGTTCTGGATAGTTTCTCTAAAGCTAAGGATGCTATTCAAATCCAGCCATTGTGGATTGTCAGCCATGATTTGTTGCATGAACTCTACCAAGCATATTTAACCATCCTGCCAATATGCTCAAATCAGAAATGCTTAATAATTCTTATCAATTCTTATTGTACAGTGGAAGTGTCAAGAGGTAGAAATCAAAACAGATGATCAAAAATTCTTACCAGTTTAGTGAGAAAGGAGCCAGTAAATTTCAAGATCTTTTAATTCAAAGTGAAAAATCAGATTGCCCAGTGCTAGCTTTCTGTCTTGTTCATTCCTCACAAATTACTTGCAAAGTAGCTTAAGTTACAAGTAAACAGGTAGGAGCGGTAGAGAACATAGAGAATGTCTCTTTGATTCCATCAACTATTCAAGTTTAAGATTCATTTGAACTTGAAGAATGAATCCTAAAGATTAGCATCAAAGATTGTGATACTAAGTACCACTGAATGATGGTATCTTTGTGACCTACCTGTTTAGGTAAAGCTTTCTTAAACTTCCAGTTCAGCAATTTTCCCTTTTGTCTTTTTTAAAATAAAACTATTTAACTGATTTCATTTTGATTACAGCTATTTAACAAACATTAAAATGCACTCTGCAAAATTACATTTCTTCCTTCTGAATTATGCCTTTAGCCTTCCATTCAGATATGCAACAGGATTGCTGATTTTATGGTTAACTATACATCACAATATATAGGGGTATATTTTAACTGGAGAGAAAGTGTTTTATGACTTGTCCTGCATTGTTGCTTCCAGGAAGCACATCAAATTGAAGATGGCTTGGTCAGAGAGTGATAGCGGTGGAGCTGGTGAATGAATCCCAAGATGCAAAATATTTTAACTCTGACAATGTATTCAGAACTGTCTTTTCAGATTGTCTATTACTTAAAATGGGCTCAAACGAAAACGTAGAAAAGGATGCAACTGAGAAACAGGCTATTTGGATATGGATTTAAAATTGGCAGGATACAAGAACGATACTGACAAAAATGTTATATAGGATTTACAAATGAAAGCAGTTGATGTTCACATAGCTAAAAGCGACATACAAATAAGAAACCTGGATGACTTGGACGTGTGGATTTCAACTCAGAAAAGTGACTTGGATAACTTTTATTTTTGACAGATATCAAAAGTGATACCTACTGTATACATACGGATTTCTTGAGAAAAGACAAGAATGAAATCAGCTTCTGAGACCACTGCTTAAAAAGAATAAATACCAAGACTTTAAAAAATAAAAAAAATATAAAATTGTCTTATTTGACCAAGGTTAAAGCATACATGATTTTTTTCCCTTAGCAACTTTTAAACACTTTTTTTCTTGACCATGACTGAATAATTTGCTTATAGATAATTTATGAAGAGATTTTTGTGTGTGTGTGTGTGGTTTTTTTAGAGGAAGTGATAAATATGCTATTAAAACTGAAAGGAAGTGTTACAACTTGTGAAGGAGTTCTGAGTGGATCTGAGACGAAGAGAAGATGGTAAGAAATTAATTTGTGGGATGTTATCTGATGGGATTAAATTTCAATATGTTGTTTTTGTCAATTCTTAATTAAATCTTTGATGATTAACTTTGAATGACAAGGCTTTAAAGGTCTGTTTATAAATATAAGACATGGAAAGGATTGTTTTTGGTCTTTTTAGAGACAACAAGTCATATGTCAAGGAATATGAAATTTGAGGTGAATATACACAAAAATAACCCTAAACCCCCGTAACAAAGCTGTCTTGAAATGGGTTTAGCTATCGATGAACCCTAGCAGACCCATTGTAGTTAAAATAAAAGCAATTTAGTGAGGTAGAAAAGTCTCATTTCTATTGAAACGACAGCTAGAAGAGAGGAGAGAAAGTAAGTTCCCTTTTACGGCTTAAAGGCTCACAATGGGTAGATGGAAAAGGCGCTGTGGACCTTTCCATTCTCATAAGTAAAAAGAGCTGATGAAATCTGTCACCTTTCGAGACTATTAGAAAGAGAGGGGAAGGAAACACAGAACTTTGAAAGGCAGGGCACTCAGATAAGGAACTGAATGAAACAGCAATTATTTCAGATGCTTGATGTTTAATATTATGGCTTAAGCCTACCTTCCCCAAATTTGGATCTTTCAGTGTTGAGGACTACAATTCCCAGTCTGACCACACTGGCTGGAAATTCTGAGATACTCGGAGCCGATAAATCTAGAGGAAGACAATCAAAGAAAGCTTCCCTGAGCAATCCCATGAATGAGCCTTTATGGCATTAGGCTCTAGCAGATTGTAATGCAGTTTACTTTATAATCCATGTAAAATTAAACAAATTTGAATTTGTTTAATATTTGTAAAGCCAATCAAGACAAAACATTCACGTAAAATCTGTCTTTGGGGAATTCTCTGCCTGGATTGGAAGCAGTTGCGGTCAGTTGCTGCAGACCACATCACTATCATCCTTCCGTTGGATTGGATTCCTTAGTTTTAGTAATCTGGTAATTTGTGTGGAGGCAAAATCCCTCCTTTTTGGTGTTTGTATTCTACTGTGTGATGTTGCCACATTTTCCTGCTTGGGTGGCTACTATCTCGAAAAGCAGCATAAAAGAGGAGAGGTTCCCCTGTGCTTTGGTCTCTTCAGATGGCCCTGCTTAACATAGTTCCGGGATCCCCCAAAATCTGTGAAACAGCAGCACCTGGTGGCAAATTGCATGCAATGCATTGTGCTCCAGCAAGGAGTGAATTTTTGTTCCATGGATTGCACTGTATTTACATCGAGTTATAACATTTGAAAAAAACAGATAGCAGAAAATACAAACATTTGGATGATTTAACTTTGACTTCAAACTTCTCAAATGTCAGAATTCCATTTTAATAGTCTTTTCTTGTGAGAGGGGTAATCTGCAGTCCTTCCTGGGATGACAGTTCTAGAAACATCTGCATTTGTCTTCTCTATTACTAAAATATTACCCCCTTTATTTATAAAATTTAGACAGCACCCATCTCACTCTCAGAGTGTCAAGAGTTTTTCATACAGGTAGTCTTTAACTTACAAGGATTCGTTTAGTGAAGTTACAAAGGCATTGAAAAAAAATGACTTACGACTGTTTTTCACACTTACAAACGTTGCAGCATTCCCATAGTCACATGATCAAAATTCAGATGCTTAGCAACCAACTCATATTTACGATGGTTGCAGTGTCCCAGGGTTATGTGATCACCTTTTGAGATCTTCTGACAAGCAAAATCAACGGGCAAGCCAGATTCACTTAATAACCATGTTACTAACTGAACAATTGCAATGATTCACTGAACAACTGTGACAGGAAAAGTTGTAAAATGGGGGGGGGGATAACTTAACAAATGTCTCACTTAACAACAGACATTTTGGGCTCAATTGTGGTCGTAAGTTGAGAACTATATAACCTTGTACTGCATAAAATTTTTCAGTTATCTTGCCTTCTTTCTGAAAGCTTTTAACTCTAACTGAACATTACATACCATGTTCTTTAATAAATCTTTACCTTCTAAAGTTAAAAATCTAAAGAATTAGCTTCACTTAACTGAACTGGAAGTTGTATTTAATAAACATTGAAAACAATTTCAGGAATAGAAGAAATCCTTCTGATTCTCTGACTTTGAATCCAAACTGCCGTGTTTAAAATGATTTTGTGAACAGGTGGCAAAACTCCCACTTTTTTTAAATACTATAAGCAATATGAGAAACATACCTTCCCTCACAGCAATCTTTCAGAATTGGAAAACGGAAGTTTACAGCCCCATCAGATTGTAGGACAGAGAGAAGACACCTACTCCAAAGTCTCAGCTAGTTTCAGCTTGCCTCTATGAACTGTTTTCCAGTTCAAATGGATGGATATGAAGATGCCTTCACACATACACACACGAAAATAATACCTGACACTTTTTTTCCCCCTGCCTTCCTAATTACACCCCTTTCTCCTATTTTGGATATTATTATTTTGTTAAGGCATACAAGTTTGCTAGAACCTTGCAAATATTAAAAAAAATCAAACTACATTTTAGGATTATAGGATCAAAGCTAAGAGAGTAATCAGGCCGTTGTGTTTCTTCTTCTACAAATATTTCAACCTTCTCCCTCCCCCCGGTTTGGGGTAAACCTTTTGTTACCATTTTGTCCGAAGCAGGACTGAACATTCCTTTTTCAACATTCTAACACAGGATTGAATCTGGTGGTATCACTAGCACCAAGTTTACATTAATTCTATTTTAATCTCTATATCCTCTTCAGATCCAGGACTTTGATTCCATTTGTGTGAGCTTCTCACATTTCATGACTTCCTGGTATTAGATTTTGCTTGCTTCTTGAACAGCAATTTGCTATATTATAACAACTCTGAGCTTGTAAACACACAGCGCAATCCTATTCAAAAAATTTTGAACGCAAGCTTACTTGTTAGTAAGTAAAACTGTTTCAGACTGAGTTCAGTAACTTGCTCCTACATAAATATAGGAATGCAATCCCAAAGTATTTACAAAGGTCTGAAAAATGGTAAGAGCTTAATGAACCCTTAAGCATTTAATTAAAAAACAGAAATAAGTTCATATGATAACCACAGCAACCCACACTATTAAATTATACTTCTCATATAAAAGTTTGAATACAACGCCCACAAAATGTTAGAAATTTACAACCAAGCACACTTAGTATAGGCATTTACAAAGTGGGAGGATGACAAAACATGCATAGCAACACAAACTGCATGATTTATAATCTGCAATACATATCAGATATATATATATATCCGATGTTGACATGTCAGAATGGAAGGCTGAGGGTTTGCCTCATGTTACAATGCAACATTTTATCATTTTGTTTTAGAAGTTTGTACCAACAATAATTACTTTGTACCATGAAAATGTTGTATAAACTGTTATATAGCTATGATAGTTGCTAAATGGAAATTAATCATGGGTGGCAATTATGTAGCTAACCAGTTTTATGAACTGGTACTTATTAAGATTTACTTGTTCATTTTGGCATATTTGATGCACAACATCTATCATAAAACCTTGAACAACTCATGCATTAAGCTATGATAAAACAGTACATTAGAGAAACTCTAATAAACGTATGAGATGGCTTATGACTGGTTTAGAATAAAGTAGGATATATAGCGAAATGCCATATAAGAATTGCTCTCACAGTGGGCTCAAAAGGAACATGATTTTTTTCATAGAACAATAAGAACGTAATAAAGGAATATAAAAATCCCTAACTTCCAACTTCAAGTTAATATGGGTGACAGAATATTTGGTAACATAACCAGTTACAAAAGATACACATTTATTGACTTTTCTTATTTTCTCTCCTTGCTTTCCTTTTCTGCTGTATCGTCTTTAGTTCTGTCATTATGTTCACTGTTTTATAAACCCAAGCAATCTGAAAAACAAAAACAAATTATGACATGTGAAATTCAATTCCTGATAATGTTCTCATTTCTCCAGGGGCCTTTCTTTATGCAATCTAAATCTCCAGACATTAAGAGAAGATGCTATCAAACTTGGTGTGACGCCCAATATTTGAAGTACTGTCAATTTTTCCAAATGAGAACAAAACCTCATTAATAAGTACAGAATGTTATCAAAATGGTAGTGAATAAACAGCAATCTTCATTCTAAATCACACGGCCTTTGTTTCCTCAATAAAACACTCTTTGTAGTTCTATTCTACCTTAATCACCTCACTACTTATGTCTTTACAGATTACAGATATATTTTCATTTGCATAAGCCTGTACAAGATGGATGTTGCTGGTTTCCATTACTAACACTCTTTAGTGGTTCAAAAGGGTTACCAAGTTGTCAAAGTTGAGCAACTGATGTTACACGTGTGTCAAGATGTCACTAAAGTGATGTTATTTGCATTATGAGTATAATAGCTACTAATAAATGCCTGGGTATCAAACATTATGAAAGTATCACCAGACACCATAAATAGGGATTTTCTATAATAAAATATTTTTTCCCAGATTCCTTTTGGATTTTGACTTGATGCCAAAATTTTGAAAGAAAGAGATTTGTGCTTACCACTATGAGGATGGCATTTAGGAGTAATGGTACTGAGAACACTAATGAAATAAACATTCCTTGGGAATCAAAGTACTGGTGCTTTGAGAAGAATCTGTAAAGGAGCAAAAAATTAAAATAAACATCCTTGGTGAAAACGAGCTCCATAAAAGACAACACTGAACAAACAGACTAAAGGCTGAATTCCAAATGGAAACATCTTTTAAGAAATAAGACTCCTGGATTTTAAATGTCAAAAGTTTGAAAACTTGTTTTCCAGGTTATCATTTGCTTTATGCTAGTTGTATTTTGCTGGCTGCTCCTAAGCATTGGCTCAATTTAAGATGGCAAAGTGTTCTAATAAATGCACTCTTAGAATCATGTTTTCAGCGCTCCTACTGTTGAGCTTTGGATTCTTCCTTCAGGAAGCCAAATTATGCAAACATTGGGCACAAGGTAGCAACTAGAAAGGAAGGAAAACTTATCTTTTTTTAAAAAAATTGAATTTATATCCCGCCCTACTCCGAAGACTCAGGGCGGCTTACACAGTGTTAAGCAATAGTCTTCATCCATTTGTATATTATATACAGTCAACTTTTATTGCCCCCAACAATCTGGGTCCTCATTTTACCTACCTTATAAAGGATGGAAGGCTGAGTCAACCTTGGGCCTGGTGGGACTTGAACTTGCAGTAATTGCAAGCAGCTGTGTTAATAACAGACAGTCTGCTGAGCCACCAGAGGCCCCATCTTGTTAAACATGTATTGTTTTATGGCTTTTACAATATAGAGTTTAAAAAAAACACCAATTTTTGGGGGGGAGGGGAGGGGAAGATGCATCTTATACTCCAAAAAATAAGGCAACACTCTTACTAAGCTTAATTTCCTATCAATCCTAGGTAAAATGCCCAATGGTAATAGAAGATTGGAGTTGCAATCCAATTATAAGGGCCTCTGTGGCTCAGACTGGTAAGGCAGTCTGTTATTAACAGCAGCTGCTTGCAATTACTGCAGGCTCGAGTCCCACCAGGCCCGAGGTTGACTCAGCCTTCCATCCTTTATAAGGTAGGTAAAATGAGGACCCAGATTGTTGGGGGCAATAAGTTGACTTTGTATATAATATACAAATGGATGAAGACTATTGCTTGACATAGTGTAAGCCGCCTTGAGTCTTCGGAGAAGGGCGGGATATAAATGCAAATAAAAAAATATATATACTTGGAAAATGTATACATTTAGTCCTCAACTTATACCCATAATTGAGCCCAAAATTTCTGTTGCTAAGCAAAGGAGTTGCTCAGTGAATTAAGTGAGTTCTGCCCCATTTTATGAGTTTTCTTGCTGCAGTTGTTAAGTGAATCACTGCAATTATTAAGTCAGTAACATGGTTAAGTGAATCTGGCTCCCCCATTAACTTTGCTTGTCAGGAGGTCGCAAAAAGCGACCACAGGACCCCGGAATACTGCAAGTCATAAATACATGGGAGTTGCCAAGTGGCTGAATCACATGACTATGGAGATGCTACTATGTTCGTAAGTATGAAAAATTGTTGCAAGTCACTTTTTTCAATGCCTTATAACTTCAAATAGTCACTAAACAAATAGTTGTAAGTCGAGGACTACTTGTATTGCCAGTCACCCAGGAGGGAAAAAACAGGAGACCCGTCTTAGCCATGAAAGGCAGTTGGGTGACTTTGGACCACTCACTTTCTCTCAGCCCAACTCGGCTCACAGAGGTGAAGAAAATAATAATAAGAGAAAGATGTATTAGGTTTGCTGCCTTGAGTTATTTATAAAAATAAGGTAAGAGGAATATTTTTTAATACAAAGTAATGTTTTAGGCATAAAATATATATTGCATAAAATATATTGCATATATATATATATATATATATATAGGTCTTTGGTTGTTCGGGTTTTCTCCCGTGTAAAATTGGAAATGTCTTGGCGACGTTTCGACGAAGTCTCATTCGTCATCTTCAGGCTTCAGCTTCGTGCTTCTGGGAGCAATTGCTCCCAGAAGCACGCCAAAGCCTGAAGATGATGAATGAGACTTCGTCAAACGCCGCCAAGACATTTCCAATTTTACACGGAGAAAACCCAACAACCAAAGACCTATATACAAACACCGTGAAAACCTCAGAAAACAAACAAATATATATATATATATATATATATATATATATATATATATATATATATACACGTTCATAGATTTTCACGGGTATAGAATAGAATAGAATAGAATTTTTATTGGCCAAGTGTGATTGGACACACAAGGAATTTGTCTTGGTGGATATGCTCTCAGTGTACATAAAAGAAAAGATACGTTCATCAAGGTACAACATTTACAACACAATTGATGATCAATATATATTGATGATCAATATATAGGTATGTAGGTCTTGGCATATTCGGGTCTTTTCCCATGTAAGGTTGAGAGTATCTTGGCGACGTTTTGACGAGGTTTTACTCGTCATCTTCAGGCTGGTGCTTACGGCTTTGTACTTGTGTGAGCAAAGCATGGTCGGAGCAGCCGTCTCTCTATAAATACTGGTGGGGAGGTGTGGACTGTGTTGGCTTTGTTGCTGTAAGCGAGTTGGTTGGCTGTGTGATTGCATCTTGACTGGTAGGTAGAGTGGCATAAAACATTATTCTGTATTAAAAAATATTCCTATTACCTTATTTTTATAAATAACTCAAGGCAGCAAACCTAATACATCTTTCTCTTCTTCTTTTTTATATATATAGTAAAATAATGTAATTACCTCCAGTTTGCAGCAGCTGCTTCGTTTATGTATTCTGCACAGAATACCAGGATTACTAGAAAGACAAGTACAATTGCAGATTGCTAAAGGATATTGAATCATTAGTACAACGAACTGGACAACTGGCATATAAAATGTGTACCAGAGGGTTGGCAAGGGAAGCATTTCACAAGGGACCCTCCTTAGTTTTCCAGAGAGCAAAAGGGAAGGAGTGGAGAACTACTTTCAGTCTTGGAAGATTTTGCTAACGTAAACATACAATGAAGACAGAGTAGTACTCCTGGTTGTGCTTCTTGTCTGGACTACCTCACAGGGCTAACCATTTGTAAATGGTTGGTAATGAGGGTAATTGCTAAATGACAAGTGGTTGTAAGCAGAAGTGCAGGTTTTGTATGCCTTAATCCCAAAGTTACTTCACATGCCCAAATGAAGTAGGAACAGCAACTGAAAGCAAATCAGCAATGTTACAGCATCCCTGTAGGGATTGTAATGTTTTCAATACTTTTCGGATTTGAGGATGGTTTAGAATAGGAATGGGAATTGGAGGCTTCTGGAAAGACACTGTTCCTATTCCTGATTTTAAAATTTCACCCAAACCCTGCCTGGTAGTGTGGTTGGAGCGTGTTGGAGAGCAGTCAAGGTCTGAGTGGTACACATGTAGAATCAATTTTCAAAGCGCTCCATTTAGCATTATTTCACAGTAAGAGAAAATGTCAGCTAACATTCAACAATATCTAGAGGACAGTTCCTCACTTTTAAAATCAAGGATTACTACATGGTGGATATTTCTTTCCCACTAAAGCTTTTTATATAATATACAAGACTTCATCCCTATTATTGATTTGAAACGTTCTGTATATTTTTTTAGACGTTTTAGAATTTTTACATTTATCATTATAGCAAGACCACATAACTTATAAACTCAACATAGAAATAATAAAGGATTCTTTTATTGATCCAATATAGAAACAATCCATACTATCCTACAGAGTATATATTCCAAGGAAACATTCAGGAGCTAATTCTCATTCATGAATTAATTCATCATATCCCTTCTGTCAACAGTAGAGAACACTATGGGGAAGAACTAACAGACTTGACTCCCAATTTACCCTCATGAATGGAATAGTATCATATAAATATTCCTGCCAGAAACTTAACTAAGGTCAAAGTCTATCTTGGGCCAACACATTGCTTTAATCAAAAAAAGGAAACAACATGTGACCTCCATATACTCAGAATGGACAGAGCAAAAAGTTCTGGACTTAGAAAAAAAAAACAGAATATGAAGGAATTTAAAAGACTTTAAGTCATAACAAAACATAATTTTCCCATTTCATCCATTAAACATTTCTCACTATTTCTTACTCCAATTGAGCCCATTTGGCAGTACTGCCCTACTCAATTCACAGCTATTCTCATGCCACAAAATACCCAGTGTGGTCATTCAATGGACAGAAAATACTCATTACTGTATCCCTTTGAGTAATTCTGTAGTGCTTGGTGTGGTTTAGTATATCCAGTAAGTCCAAAAAGGGGTCTATAAACCCTGATTAGTATATTGCATGAATTTAACCAACTGTGTTTTATTCTATAAACCATGGTTTAGTGTGACTTTATAATCTAAGCATTCTTAACAAGCGAAAAACATTCACACAGGACCCTTAAAATGTGCCTCATTGTCTATCAGAGAACAATGTCCACAGAAATACTTCACATAATACTTACTGAGACATAGAAAAAGTCCTATTTGTAAACGGTAGTGCCGGAATGAAAGGTAAGTAAAAAATAAGCAGACTACGTGGAAAAACACTAGAGTTAAAATCCAGGGTTCAGACCAATCGGTGTCCTATGAAAAAACAGAAGATAAATTTATCAGAATTATAATTGCAGATGAGAGCCATTTGCTGACAAGAGTGTCTAAACACATTTATGTTTAGAATAGAATAGAATAGAATAGAATTGAATTGAATTTTATTGGCCAAGTGTGATTGGACACACAAGGACTTTGTCTTGGTGCATATGCTTTCAGTGTACATAAAAGAAAAGATACATTCATCAAGGTACAACATTTACAACACAATTGTAATTACATTACAAATATAATGAATGAATGCAATCTGAAGCGCATTAGAATCCAAGGTCTGACTTATATTTTTTCCCCAAGCAAGAGTCAAGCCTTCAGGAGCAAACAAAGGAACAAAAAAAGGGTTGACTCTCTCATTCTCTCAATTGTTTCTCTTTTTCCTCTCATATTCTCTCCCTCCATCATTTTCTCATTTTTTTCTCTCCCCTTTTTTTTCTCTCTCTCTCTCCTTCTCAACTTTTTCTTTTTCCTCTGCCCCCTTTCTTTCTCCCCTTCTCCCTCATTTGTTTCCCTCTCTCTCATTCTCTCCCTCATTTGCTTCTCTCTTTCCTCTCTCTCTTTCTCTCATTTCTCCTCCCCCCCCTCTCTCTGGCACAAACGGGATACCCTCCTGAGCCGGGATCTCTCCAGCTCCAGGCAAAAACTGATCCAGCTACTACTATAATCATGCCCCCCCCCTTGCTTTTTACCCATTCATATGTCGAGACGATACTTGGTGCCCTCGAAGGGATTAGACTGTAGTTGCCTGCCATTGCTTATCGGTTGCCCGGTCTCCCGAAACCATACGGGGAGCGGGCAGTTGAAAAAGACAGCTGGCAAAAGCAGGAAGGTGGCAAAGTGGACGATCCCCCATCCCACCCCCATGGGATTCTCTGAACTCCCCCAAGATCCTTAAGTCTCCCCTTGAAGCTGCAAACTACCGCACCTCCGCCTTGCAGGATCAAAGAACAAATCCCCTTTTTCATTGCAAAGGGCTTAAGATTACGACCCCCCCCCGGAAGCCGCAGAGTTCCCTTCTCTGGCTCCAACTAGGAAATAAGTTCCCACGCGCGATCGTGCTCAGCCTAACACAAGTCACACACACACACACACACCTCTCACCCTTACAGCAAACGCTGGAAAAGGAAAAGATCCGCGGGTCAGGAATTACCGTGAGGATCCTGGTGACCCCGATCGGCAAGCGCCCTGGGAATTCCATGATTTGGGAAGAATTCCTCCTCTGCCTCAGCCAAACATTCCACCCAAATGTGTTTGGGGGGGGGGATAACAGAGGTTCAATATTAACCAAGTAAGAGGAATTGGTTCTACATGCAAGCTAAAGGCTTGCACCCCTTCTTTGTCTCATAAACAGCTCCGTGGTCCGTTCCATGAGAAAGCCGGAAATGTTTGTTGTAACTACTTTCAGCTGTAGTTCTTTGGGAGCGAGAGATGGGTATTCTCGCGAGAACCGACCAGCGAAGGGTTGGTGTTTTTTTCCCCCCCTCCCTCGACGCTTGGAGTGACTTGATTCTCGCGAGATTTCGCTGGTCTATCGGTATATAAAAGGGGCTGGGCGGGCGCGGCGCGGCATTAAACGTTGTGAGAGGTTGCGGTTGAAAGAAGGGCGGGAAGAGCGCTAAAGGAATAGGAAAAAGCGCGGCTTTTGTAAAAAAAAAAAAAAAAAAGGAAAGAAGAATTGAGAAAAGCGGGAAAGCAAAGAACTTTTAGAAAAATGCTCGTATAATTTGAAGCGCAACGCCGCTGTTGCAATAGCTTGTCTTAAGAAGGGAGACTAGGAAATTTAAGGAATTAAGCTTTTTTTTTTGGAAGATGCATGCCAGTTGCTTGGGCACACCTAAGTTTGAGGCGGTTAGCCTCATTTCAGTGACGTCGTGTACCCTTAAAGAGTAAAATACACCATGCCTTCCATTGAAGTACTATGTAGGGACAGATATTGCAGAATAGAAATAAGAAGAAAGCTGTTACAGTGAAAAAGGCAGGGAAAAATCATAAACCAGGATGACATCTGTGGAAGAAACATACTTACTTTGATTGAGAAGTTAATGTAGAAGGCTGTAATGAAGATAAGAATTTTAACTGGGGTTTCCTTGAACTTTATGGGTGTGCTACATCTTTTTCTCACAGCCTTGTGCCCTAATTCTGCCTTGTTTTGCTTAGTAGTAGTAGATTTTTAAAAACAAAACACTAGAAGAGCTGAAATCTTGTGAAGCCATAAATGAGAGTTTACTGATTGAGAATACCTTACAGTTGTTGGGTTGTCCCATTTGTTGCAATCAAGTGCTCAAGTAAAATACCTGATATTCTCAGTCTCCAGGTGCACAATGTCTTTTTTTCTCTTAGCAAGTATTGCTATGCCTGCAGGAATGTGGGGCCTTTTGAGAGTCGTCTTAACTCAAACCAGCGACAATACCCCAGCCCACAATTCCTGCAAGTGTGCTTTGGGCTGCACCTTGTTAGCTAAACTCATTGGACTGCAGTTCTTCAAACCATGTTTGGGAGTAAGCTAGTTTGAAGACGAGGAAGAATTTAATTCCAATTGCTCTTGAGAAAACTTGCTCAGTGTGGGAACTCCCCCTAAGAATGAAATTGGGGGGGGGGTATTAAAAAAAGCAGGATAGACTATTTCCCCTAAATGAGAAATGGGAAAAAACTTTGAGGCAGAAACCAGCCTGAGTTTCTCTGCCCCAAGCAGTCACAAGCCAGCTTTACAGAAATGCTGATTTGGTAATCCATTCAGAAAGACTGAGGAAAAAACTTCAGATAAGCAACACAATCAAGGCAAAGGTTGACAAAATTAGCTCAGACAAACACCTAGCATTTAATAATAATAATAATATTTTAATTTGTATAAAAAGCCTATAATTTTTGCTTATAAAGCCAGCCATAACCCCACACTCTAAACTCCATTTTGTCAGCTGTCCCAGAATCTCGTGGGTTGGTGGTTCTGCTTCAATAAGTGGAACCTCTTTCCAATTAGCCTCCAGCCTCCATTTTATCTCCAGTGCCTTTCTCCCAGCTTGGAATGGGACCTGTATATTTTTTCCAACAGTAGTTTGCAATGTGAACTGAAATGTATTCTTTCAACTTCAGAAAAATCTGAAATGTGTCTTGGGGGGAGAGAAGCCATATTGTGTAGCTTTTTCTGCAAATAGTTTTGGAGGATGCAGCCAGAAGAGGGGTAGTTTGTGTTGAGTGCACCTATAGTAGCCTTAAAATAAAAGCTGGATAGATCTAGCCCTCAATTGTCATTAACCAACATTGTAAATAAGGCTTTCAAGCACTACAGTGTGTATTAGTTGAAGGGGAAAGCACTAACATCGGAACAGCTATAGATAAATTAGCCTGCTGCTTCATTAGAGCAGGGGGTGAGCTGAAGATCAGGTAGTTCAGACAATCATTTAGAATTGGTTAACAAAGACATCTTTGTGCCTGTTTAGTAGAATGTGCAGAAGATGAAATCTTGGAAAAGATTGTGATTTGCCTGGGGAAGTTTTAGCTCCAATCCTAGTTGGTTTTTGCCTCCTTGTACCAATTTAGGTGGCAATTTACAAGCAAGCAATTCTGGCTTTATTCTCTAGCTTTGGAGCTCGGAAAAAAAATCTTGCATCTAAAAAGGCTAGTTGAAAATCATTTCCAACCCCCTCTCCAAATCTCCCCCGGGTTTCCTATTTTTAATCATTTTTTCCCCCCTGATATGCTGCTTCTCAGTTTCCAATAAACAGGCTTTCCATAAGGGGCATGTTAGTAGTTTGATTTTGGTAACCTGATTGCAGAGTGATTTTGGACTGCTCCCAATATAAATTAGTAAAATGTAACAAATTCAATAAAAATAACAATGGCAGCCTGAAATTAGATAAAAAGTACAATTTGGTTTTAATATCAAACAGATTAATAATCATTATAAACATACCACTGAAAGAACATTAAATATACTTTTTGCTAAAAACTTGGTATCTTTTGCTGGAAACAACTTTATCTGATAGTAAGAATTACATTTTTAATTAGCCAATATGTCATATCAAAGCACACAATAAACCATGAAACATTACACAGTAAAACCATCTGTATAAAATGGAATACAAACATTAAATGAAGAAAAATTAACAATCTGGGTGCTCGTTTTACCCACCTTGGAAAGGATGGAAGGCTGAGTTAACCTTGAGCCTGGTGAGATTTGAACTGAACTGCAGCTAGCAGTCAGATGAAGTAGCCTGTAGTACTGCACTGTAACCACTGCGCCACACTTGGAATACTGTATCCAATTCTGGTTGCCACGATGTAAAAAAAGATGTTGAGACTCTAGAAAGAGTTCAGAGAAGAGCAACGATGATTAGGGGACTTGATAAAACAAAGAACGGTTGCTGGAACTGGATATGTCTAGTCTTATGAAAAGAAGGACTAGGGGTGACATGATAACAGTGTTCTGATATCTCAGGGGTTGCCACAAAGAAGAGGGAGTCAAAAGTATTCTCCAAAGCACCTGAGGGTAGGACAAGAAGCAATAGGTGGAAACTAATCAAGGAGAGAAGCAAGTAGAAAGTAAAGTAGAAATTTCCTGACAGAAAAATTAATCAGTGGAACAACTTGCCTCCAGAAGTGGTAAATGCTCTCAACACTGGAAGTTTTTAAGAAGAGATTAGATAACCCTTTGTCTGAAGTATGCAGGGGGTTGGACTAGAAGACCTCCAAGGTCCCTTCCAGCTCTGTTAAATTATAATTTTATATGATTTTCAAATTCTGACAGCACATGAAATACGCTGCTTTTAATATAAGTATCCTAAATAACCAATGTGGTTAAAAGTGTTCATCTAGAAATCAAGAAAGCTGGCTGGGTGACTATGGGCCAGTTACCCTCCCTGCCCAACTTATTTCAATTTTTGTGGGAAAAACGTGAGGATATAGTGGTCATCACCATGAGTTACTGTAAAGTAATAAAGGCGAGATAAAAATCTAATGGGTCTAATTTGCAGTCCAGGATACCAGTCTTTTAACACATCCGATTGTCAATTGTGTATCTTTTATTGCTGGAGTTCTGCAAATACATTGTGTCCTGCTTCAATCCTGCATGTATAAATACCTCTCTGTTTAAACATTTTTGTTTCTGAGGTTTTTGGAAATTGCAAAGTATGTTTTATACATCACTTGCAGTGTGCCAACCTTACTGAGGATGATATCTGCAATACAGTATGATTATAATTACAGGTTTCTCAGATAAGGTTCTGTTTGAAGTGTCTTGATAGAAGGTGAAAAGTCAAAACTCGCCTCATTTATATATTTTAAAAAAGGCCTTTAGTTCATCTATTTTATTGGCA
Organism: Ahaetulla prasina; assembly: GCF_028640845.1. Taxonomy (NCBI): domain Eukaryota; kingdom Metazoa; phylum Chordata; class Lepidosauria; order Squamata; family Colubridae; genus Ahaetulla; species Ahaetulla prasina. The sequence continues at coordinate 147,459,601 of NC_080539.1, forward strand.
TCCAAAAGCTGATTGAATGTAGCAAAGACAATCTGAACAGTTAAAAGGCAATTCTTGGCCACTAAATCCAGGTTTCCTTTGAAATTGTTCCCAGGATTGGCAAAATCCTCCCTGCTAATCTCCTATTAGAGCCTCATTGTCAGAGAAGGGGCAATTGTCAACTACCCAGTTTAGTGACGAATAAGAATTGCTCACGGAGCTTAACAAGGGGAGAGGAAGAGTGTTCTCTTTTTGTTCTTGCATTGTCATTTCACATTCTCAATTAGTATTTCAAATATTTTTCAATGTAGTATTTCTAATTACATTAAATTCTTATTTTTCCCAAAAATAAACCTGGAAAGCAGCACCCAAAAAATCTTGATAAGTTCTGATATGGAATCCCATTTTCACCATTTCTATTGGAAATAGGGTAATTGATTCCATTTTGATGAAAATGAGGTTGTGGGCATTTGTTTATGCATAGCTCCTTGAGGTCTTGCCACAGCATTTCAATTGGGTTGAGGTCTGGACTTTGACTGGCCCATTGCAACAACTTTATTTTTCAGCCATTCTGTTGTAGATTTGATGTTATGGTTGGGATTATTGTCCTGTTGCATAACCCAATATCGGTCAAGCTTTAGCTACCAGACAGATGGCCTCATATTTGACTCTAGAACATTTTTGATATACCGAGAAGTTCATGGTTGACTCAATGACTGCAAGTTGCCAAAGTCCTGTGGCTGTGAAGCCAAGCCCAAATCATCAACCCTTCATCAATGAGCTTGATGGTTGGTATGAGATGTTCGTAATGATTTGCTGTGTTTGGGTTTTTGTCAAATGCGGCACTGTGCATTATTGCCAAATGTCTGCTTTGGTCTCATCTGTCCAAAAGACAAAGTTCCAGAAGTCTGATTTTTTTCAGAGATTTTCAATCCTAAACTTGGTGCCATGTTTTTAGTGAAGAGTTTTTTTCCTGGCACTCTTCCAAACAAGCCATACATGTTCAATATTTTTCTAATTTTACTGTCCTATCTAGTCCAGCTCAATTATTTCTGTTGGTAGCACATACCTGTAAGGGCTAGTAACCTGTGGTGGACTTGTCCAATTCCCTCTTAAAAAAAAGGCTAGATGATTCTATGGCTAGGAGTTCCACAGGTTAATTACATGCTGGGCAATTGGGTGTTCCTCTTTTATTGAGCAGGGGGAGTAACTGGTCCTCCGCATCCCAGCAGTCTCCTTTCTGTGGCTGTCTGCTGGTGGTCTTTTGCTCTTTACATTGTGAGCCCCCTTAGGGACAGGGAGCAGTTAAAAACATGAAATATAAATGCTGTTGACAAAAGTAATACTATGCAAGATTGCATTTATTTTTTTATTAAGCCAGTACTATCATAGCTGGATGGCTGCATCATGCTGTATTTCATAAACACTCATAGCTATGTGAAATTATGCATGCACTTCTTTTCCAATATGATTGGAGAAACAATCCTGTGGTTTACCTTTAAGATCGTATAAAAATTAGTATTGTGTAACGTTCCAGCAGGCAACAAGACAGGGACAGTGGCTCGTGCAGGGCTGGTGTCGGAAAGCTTGCGCTGTGGCCCAAGTGTTCTGCTCCCCTCCAGCTAAGCCACGCTGTGAGCTATGCTCCTCTCCAATCCCACCATGGGAATCGCCTTCGCCCACAGTCCATGCTGCCTGCCTTACCCCAGACGGGAGGGAGGAAGTGCTCCCATTGGGCAGAGGGGCAGGTGATGCAAGAAATGTCATCAGAGAAGAGAAGGGGAGGGGAGCAACCTGGCCCTGCGTCCCTCTGGTTTTCTAGTAACAAACTCTGGTGAACTTTGCTGGGGCGATGGCACACATGTCCACAGACAGGGCTCTGAGTACCCCCTCTGGCACGCGTGCCATAGATTCGCCACCACCATCCTAGAGTCACAAAAATGTAGTTTAAATTGGCTTGCTCAGCACCAAATAGCTGGTTACCTGAGCATTAAGAGTTAACCAGAATGTTGCTCAGTTCAGTCCTATTCATTTTTACTCAGAAGCAAGTTCTACTGTGTTCAATATGTGATTTGCTTTCACATATTTTTTTTATTCAGTCGAAGCCATTCTAACATACTTGTTCACTTGCAGTTTAAGCCCATTAATGGCCCTTAATGGTATTGATAAATCCTTCAGAATTTATTGATGAAGATTTTGGTCATGTTCATGTTTTAAGTTTGCATTTTAAATGGAGATAGAGTTGGAACCTTTTCTTCTTCAACTCTCACAAACTGGGGCCTTATCAATAAGGAAATCCAGTATCCAATTACATAAAGAAGTATTAAAACCTAACAATTCAGCTCATAGCATATAGAACACAGTAAAGCATGCTGGCTAGCAGCGCTCCTTTTATAGAGAGCTGTCAGCTGTTAACCAATCAGTTTAAAGTACTTTCCTGCTTAAAATCACAGACTGGAATGAAGACTCACAACTCCGTATTTGCATACATAACACCCACTATATCATGGGATAAGATAGATGCAGATAAAAGTGGAAGAGATTGGGCAAAAAAAGCTAATAATGGTTTGCATGTTATTTTTGTGAACAATCATGGATGGAAAATTTAAAGTTGCTGATTAACCACTAAAATTGCCAAGAAGGCAAGAATAACCCCTTATAATAGGAATCTGATTCAAACCCTTTAGTTCCTATAACAAAAGGACCAAGGAGGTGTAATACGCACGCTTTGCAAGAGATCTTGTGTCCTGTGCAGAATAGTTTTTTAAAACGTACATTGTGGTGTGTATGTCATTGGGTTTTCACATACCATGCATAGAACTAGAGTTCTGGGACATCAGGTGCTAATCCTAGTCAATGATAGCCACTTGAGAGAACCGTTTTAAATATTTAATAATGAGTCATTGGAGGGGGGAAAAATCTAATTCTTGGTTTAGCTTCCTCTGTAACCTACAGTTCCAGTCCCTGGCTCTCCTACTTTTGTTACATTCTTGAATATACTGTAGGAGTTGTTGAGGGGCAGGCAAAGTCTGAATCAAACACTGAAGTATCAGCATCTTCAAACATGTCATCAATAGGCAAATCTTTCAAGTAACTAACTGAATGTGAAATTTCAAAGGAACCAGATGCATATTCTGTTCCTTTCAAATTCTGTCTCCTGTTCTCACTTAAGAACTGACATTTCAGAAGTCTTGAACCGATCATCTCCAGATCTAGCCAAATAAGTAGGTGAATTTGCATCTTCCATGAAGTTCAAATCTTGTAAGAATAGAGAGGAAGTGGCTGATTACATATTACCTGAAACCATGAACAAGCTAGTTTCTTTAGGACTTTCCAGAGGCGGTGATTCATAACCATATGATTCTTGTTGGCTAATAGGAAAAATGTGTAAAGGCATTACAGATCAATCAAAATCTTTGGCTCGCTATCCAACTGCAATATGAAGGTAGCGTCCGATCAGTTTTGCAGCACTTGGCTGAATCTGAACAAGAGTATAGTCCTTACACACTTAAGAATTCAGAATTCATCCTACTTTTATCAGCAGCCAGGCCAATAGGTAACCAGTGACCCAGTTCCATCGACCAGCCATGCATGCCCATGCGATAACACTGCCTCCATTATTTTTGAGATTTGTTGTGCTGTGCTTCAGAGCGTGAACTGTATTCTTTCTCCCTTTTTCCCAGCATTCTGGTACAAGTTAATCAGTCCAAAGAACCTAATTCCAGAAGTGGGCAAGTGGTTTTTTTTTTGGTATGTGTGTGTTCTGGCAAAGTCTAATATTGCCTATCTGTTGAGCGTTACCAGTGGTTTGCACCTTGTTATGAAGCCTCTATTTTCATTGTTGAAGCTGACTGTAGACTTTGACAGTGACATGCTTCTATCTCAAGAGCTGTTCTTGGATTTGGCTAGATGTTGTGAAAGAGTTTTTCTTCAGTGATGAAATTTTGTGGTCATCTACTTGTCTTCCATGGTCTTCTAGGACTTTTGGTGTTGCTGAGTCTGTCAGTTCCTTTTTAAGACAGTTCTAAACTCTTGTTTTGGCCACTTTCCATGTTTGTGTCTATTTGAGTTTATTTTTTCAACCAAATGATGGCTCTTCCACTTGCATAGACAACGCTTGGGATCTCACGTTGCATGGTCCAGTGAACAGTTGTTACCAAACCCAAATGTAACACTCGGAACCAACTCCACACTTATCAGTTTGATTTTTCATATACTATTGGAGGGAACAGGCCACACCTCGCCATGAAAATGCTTGTCATCCATTTATTCCATTTATAACACAAAAATAGGGGTGGGTGTATTAAAACTGTTTCAATTCCTCAATGGTTAAGGCCATGCTTTTGTTAAACCCCTTGAATTAAAGTTGAAAGTCTTCACTTTGCTCACATCTTGGAATGTTTCATTTCAAATCCAGCATGATGGTATACAGAGGCCAAATGCCAAAGAACTTACCAAATTATCTCCAATATATATGAAACTGATCATATAAGCTGTACAATTGAGAAATCTTTTAGGAGGGAAAAATTAAAAATACAATATGTCCAAATAATGTTGCGTAAAAGATGCACGTCCTTAAATTATTTTATTTATTTATTTATTTAATTAGATTTTTATACCGCCCTTCTCCCGAAGGACTCAGGGTGGTTTACAGCCAGATAAAACAGAACAAGAATAAATACAAGATAAAATAATACTTAAAAAACGTATTAAATTGGCCCAAATTAAAATACAATTAAAACAGTAAAAACCCAATTAAAAACTAAAATCCTACGCCAGTCCTACGCAAATAAATAGATATATCTTCAGCTCGCGGCGAAAGGTTTGAAGGTCAGGAAGTTGATGGAGTCCTAGGGGAAGTTCCAGAGGGTGGGAGCCCCCACAGAGAAGGCCCTTCCCCTGGGGGTCGCCAGCAGACATTGCTTGGCGGACGGCACCCTAAGGAGTCCCTCTCTGTGAGAACGCACGGGTCGGTGGGAGGCAATCGATGGCAGTAGGCGGTCCCGTAAATAACCCGGCCCTATGCCATGGAGCGCTTTAAAAGTAGTAACCAAAACCTTGAAGTGCACCCGAAAGACCACAGGTAGCCAGTGCAGCCTGCGCAGGAGTGGTGTCACATGGGAGCCACGAGTGGCTCCATCACCCGCGCAGCTGCATTCTGGACCAACTGGAGCCTCCGGGTGCTCTTCAAGGGGAGCCCCCATGTAGAGAGCATTGCAGTAATCCAAGCGAGAGGTAAAAAGAGCATGAGTGACCGTGCATAGGGCATCCCGGTCAAGGAAGGGGCGCAACTGGCGAATCGGGCGGACCTGATAAAAAGCTCTCCTGGAGACGGCCGTCAGGTGATCTTCAAAAGACAGCCGCCCATCCAGGAGAACGCCCAAGTTGCGCACCCTTTCCATCGGGGCCAGTGACTCGCCCCCAACAGTCAGCCGCGGCTGCAGCTGACTGTACCGGGGTGCCGGCATCCACAGCCACTCCGTCTTGGAGGGATTGAGCTTGAGCCTGTTTCTCCCCATCCAGACCCATACGGCTTCCAGACACCGACACAGTACTTCGATAGCTTTGTTGGGGTGGCCTGGGGTGAAAAAGTACAGCTGCGTGTCATCAGCATACAGTTGGTAACTCACCCCAAAACCACTGATGATCTCACCCAGCGGCTTCATATAGATGTTGAACAGGAGAGGCGAGAGAATCGACCCCTGCGGCACCCCACAAGTGATGCGTCTCGGGGTCGATCTCTGCCCCCCTGCCAACACCGTCTGCGACCGGTCAGAGAGATAGGAGGAGAACCACCGATAAACGGTGCCTCCCACTCCCAAACTCTCCAACCGGTGCAGCAGGATACCATGGTCGATGGTATCGAAAGCCGCTGAGAGGTCTAATAGGACCAGGGCAGAGGAATAACCCCTATCCTTGGCCCTCCAGAGATCATCAACCAACGCGACCAAAGCCGTCTCTGTACTGTATCCGGGCCGAAAGCCGGACTGGAACAGGTCCAGATAGTTTCATCCAGGTACTGGGGTAATTGACATGCCACCACACTCTCTACAACTTTCGCCACAAAGCGAAGGTTGGAGACTGGACGATAATTTCCTAAAACAGCTGGGTCCAGGGAAGGCTTCTTGAGGAGGGGTCTCACCACCACCTCTTTCAAGGCGGCAGGGACAACCCCTTCCAACAAAGAAGCATTGATAATCCCCCGGAACCAGCCTTGTGTCACCACCTGCGTGGCCAGTACCAGCCAGGAGGGGCATGGGTCCAGTAAACATGTGGTGGCATTCAACCTCCCCAACAACCTGTCCATGTCCTCAGGAGCCACAGGATCAAATCCATCCCAAACAGTCTCAACAAGACGAGTCTCCGACCTCTCACCTGGATCCACCCAATTTTGATCCAAGCCATCCCGAAGCTGAACGATTTTATCGAATAGATAACCACTAAACTCCTCGGCATGCCCTTGCAACGGGTCATCCCACACCCCCTGTTGAAGGAGAGAGCGGGTCACCCGAAACAGGGCGGCCGGGCGATTATCTGCCGACGCAATGAGGGAGGAGACGTAGAGACGTCTCGATTCCCTCAGTGCCACTAGGTAGGTCCTACTATAAGACCTAACTAGTATCCGATCAGCCTCCGAACGGCTGGATCTCCAGGCACTCTCTAGGCGTCTTCTCCGGTGTTTCATATCCCTCAGCTCCTCAGAGAACCAAGGAGCTGGTTGAGACCTACGCCGGGTCAGAGGCTGCAAAGGCACGACATGATCTAGAGCCCCAGCTGCGGCCAGTTCCCAAGCCGCAACTAATTCTTCAGCTGTGCCGTGGACTAGACCCTCAGAGAACGGCCCAAGCTCCGTCAGGAACCTCTCCAGGTCCATCAGGCGCCTGGGACGGAACCAACATATTGGTCCCGTCTCCCTGAGGTGTTGAGTGGCGGTCCGAAAGTCCAGACGAAGGAGGGAATGATCCGACCATGACAAAGGCTCGGTAACTAGATCTCCTAAATCTAGATCATTCAACCACTGTCCAGAGATAAAAATCAAATCCAGTGTGCCATGAACTCCTGAGCCATCATTGATGACATGCCGGTAGATGGCAGGTTAAAGTCCCCCATGACCATAAGTCTAGGAGTCTCAACCGCCACCCCGGCAAGCACCTCCAACAGCTCGGGCAGGGCTGTTGTCACACAGCAAGGAGCCAGGTACGTGACCAACAAGCCCATCTGACCCCTACGACCCCACTTCACAAAGAGGGATTCACAACCGGCAATCTGAGGAACAGTGGTCTCCCTCGGTTCTAGACTCTCCTTAATAACAACCACCACCCCTACCTTGGGCCCTCGGTTGATGGAATGCTCGGAAACCCGGTGGGCACATTTCAACAAGGGGCACCCCCCTTCCGTGCCCAACCAGGTCTCCGTAATGGCCATAAGGTCCGCGGACCCCCCCTGTATAAGATCACAAATTAGGGGGGCTTTGTTAACCATGGACCGTGCATTGCACAACATCACTCAAAGGCCCAAGCTCTGAGGATCCTGACCACCCGGGGAACGGGAGAAGTCTGAGGGGTCGGGGCGCATGATCGCTTTCAAACAGCGAGCACACGCCCCCAGAAATCGATACGACCCCCCACTTCCGCCATATCTGCCCCTCCCACTTACCGTGCCGATGGAACCACCCTCACAAATAGGAACGCAATCCTCCCCCGTTACCTTCGAACCTGTTAGAAAACCGCCGCGAGCACATGCAGGAACTGGCCTCTCCCCCAACGGGTTACCCCCGACACCCGCCCTTTCCCTCCCTCCCCTTAAAAATTCCCTATCTAAAAAACCCCACAAGTTCTTTCTAGCCGCATGCCACCTCTTTGGGTCCCAAAACCCGTCATTGAGGCCGGCCCTCGGTAATGTGGAGGGCCATTCCTGCGAGGCGGGGGCACCTCGCAGGTGCAAGAGTTTACAAGAAGAATAACGCATGAAGATAAGAGTCGGCAAAAAAAATGGCTCCATCTCCGGATTGGCAAGAATTAAGGTGGTTATCCAGATTAAGGACGGGCATAAGATGAAAACATAATGGACAGTCTAGATAGTATAATCCCGGTCAGTTGATGATATGCCGGTAAAGGTCTTAAATCCAGGGTAAAGTGCTGTTAATCAGTCCAAGGCCAGATCCAAAAATCGTGGAGCGAGGGGGTGGGGGTGCTTCAATCGCCGTCAGTGTCCTCCGCTGTCCCCAAGCGAGTCTCCCATCTGCTCCCAAATAGTCCAAAAAGGACCAATAACGGCCATAAGAGTCCCAAAAGGCCAGGGAGAGCCGTAGATGACATTGCAATAATCGAGGGAAGGACAGGCCGAGAACAAGTCGGGAATACCTCCGTCGCCTTCCTCCCTGCAGTCCTTCAACATCAGCCTCCAGATGTGGCCAGAAAATACCATCCAGGGGATCCCCTCCATCTCCACCACCATCGCCCCCCTAGTATGTCCAAGCCACTATTGAAGCACCTTTTGATTTTATGATGGTATTCTGTGTTTTTGTGTGCCTATTAGCATGATACATCTTTCTTTGAATCTTGATTTACTCTTGTGAAGGGCTCTTAATCTGTCAGATTGTGAGACCATCTCCTGGGCACTGGCATCTTCAGATCACCTCACAGATTTTCAATTGGATTTGGGTCTTGCCTCTGGCTGGGCCATTCCAAAACTTGGATATTCTGGTGAAGCCATTCTTTTGCTGATTTGGAGACATGCTTTGGTTCGTCTCGTTGAAAGGTGAAATTCCTCTTCATCTTGAGCATTTTTGAAGGGGCCTAAAGGGTTTTGTGTAAAAATTGATAGTGGAACGGTTCATATTTTCCTCTACTTTCACTAAAGCTCTAGTGAAGCATAACACTGCCACGACCATGCTTCACTGTGGGTATGGTGTACTTTTGGGGAATGTGCAGTGTTTTTGTGCCAAGCATGCCTTTTTGGAATTGTGGCTAAACTTTGGTCTCACCAGACCATAACACATTTTCTCAGGCTTTTGTCAGGCTTTGATTTCTTCTTGCAAAATGTAATTGGGTTTTTCTTCGTAAGAAAAGGCACACTACCTCATAGCCCAGACATTTATGTGAAGAATACGGGAGAAGTTACATATACTTTCGTTTGACGTAGTCAAGCCAAGCTGATTCTGATGATGTATGTGTCACTTAAAATTCAGTTTAAAAACTCATACCCAATATTTGTAAAATACAGTAAGTGTTAGATTAGTTTTAAAATTATCACTGTAGAGATGGAGTTCACATACCTGCAGTCTTCTGCACTGCCATCTGATTTACGAAATTTATATGCTGCCCACCTTGATGTAAAGCAATCTGGGCGGTTTACAATAATACAAAATGTTAAGGATGTTAAACATTAAAAATTTCAACATTAAGAATTAAAACACAAAAGTTTAGCAAGATTAGATAAAAAGGGACCAACACGTGTGATCTCTAGTCTATTTACTTCCGAAATGGGATGTCGCCGTTGGGGCCCCACACCCGTAATTGGGCCAACTCAATGCTGACTAATTCGCCATGGGAAAATTCAGTGAAGGATAACTTAATGCAAGAGATCTGTACTGTTACCCATCACTGTTTCTTCAATATTTTCATTATTTAGTCATTCACATTTCATTTTGTCCCCTCCTTTAGCATCTTTTCTTTAATGAATCTATTCCACGCAGTATTTCTTGATTCACTTAATTCTTTTAATTATCGGAAACCATTTCTTCGGAATTATTTAAACATTCATATTCATCATTCACTTTTATTATTGGTTGACCATTTTTTGTTGAAGTTACATTGTTACACTTACATTTCTTTATCAATTAGTTTCTTATTGGACTATTTATACTGAAATAATTTTCGTATTTCTCAATTCACTTAGTTCCTTTTATTATCGGAGTTCATTTCTTCAGAATTAACTTTTTGTATTAATCGTTTATTTATTTTATTTATTTATTTATTCGCATTTTTATACCGCCCTATCTCCCAAGGGACTCAGGGCGGTTTACAGCCTGATAAAAAACATACATATAGATACAGAATAAAACATCAATTAAAAAACTTATTAAATAAGGCCGAATGTTTAAAATAGCAATAAAAGTAATAAAACCCCAATTAAAACCAAATTTAAAATTCTAGTCCAGTCCTGCGCAAATAAACAGATGTGTCTTAAGCTCGCGGCGAAAGGTTCGAAGGTCCGGAAGTTGGCGAAGTCCTGGGGGAAGTTCGTTCCAGAGGGTGGGAGCCCCCACAGAAAAGGCCCTTCCCCTGGGTGTCGCCAGTCGGCACTGCCTGGCCGACGGCACCCTGAGGAGTCCTTCCCTGTGAGAGCGCACGGGTTGGTGAGAGGCAATCGGTGGCAGCAGACGGTCCTGTAAGTAACCCGGCCCTATGCCATGGAGCGCTTGAAGATAGTTACCAAAACCTTGAAGCGCACCCGGAAGGCCACAGGTAGCCAGTGCTGTCTGTGCAGGAGAGGTGTCACATGGGAGCCACGAGGGGCTCCCTCTATCACCCGCGCAGCCGCTTTCTGGACCAACTGAAGCTCCGGGTGCTCCTCAAGGGGAGCCCATGTAGAGAGCATTGCAGTAATCCAGACGAGATGTCACGAGAGCATGAGTGACCGTGCATAGGGCATCCCGATCTGGAAAGGGGCGCAACTGGCGAACCAGGCAGACCTGGTAAAAAGCTCTCCTGGAGACGGCCGTCAAATGGTCTTCGAAGGACAGCCGTCCATCCACACGAGCCACACGGCCGGGTTCTGCTCGTGAAAGGCCCGCACCAGGTCCGGGGCGTGGACGTCGGAGGCGTCGACCCAGGTGAACTCGGTCCCGTACCCGTGCCACGCAACCAGGTATTGGAAGCACCCCTTCAGCCAGTGGGAGTCGCGTATGCTGTGCACCTCGTATTCCTCCGCCCCGTCCTCGTCGATGGTGCCGTGCAGCGCCGGGCGCCGGAGGGGACACAGCGGGGCCTCAGGGACCAGCAAGGACCGGTGGAAGATGGGATGGATCCGCATGGAACGCGGCAAGGTCAGCCGTAGGCCACCGGATTGATGACCGCCTCGACGGGGAACGGACCGATGAACCAGTGGTCCAGTTTCCTTGCTGGCCGGTCGGACGGGAGATGCTTTGTGGAGAGCCACACGCGGTCTCTGACTGCCAGCGGGGGTGTTGCCCGTCAGGAATGATCGGCGACCCGCTTGTAGTCCTCCTTCGCCCGATTCAACTGCCGACGCACCATCTGCTGGACCGCGTGCAACTCGGAGAGAAAGGACTGTCTCAAGAACCGGAAAGTCCGGGGGCGCCAGAGGGAAGAGACGCGGATGGTACCCCAAGTTGGCCAGGAACGGGGTGGTCTGGGTGGAGGTGTGTTGGGAGTTGTTGAAGGCGAACTCCACCAGGGACAGGTTCTCGGCCCAGTTGTCTTGCTGCTGGTTCAGGAAGCACCGGAGGTACTGCTCTAGGGCGCCGATGACCTTCTCTGTCCCGCCATCGGTCTCCGGATGGTGCGCCGACGACAGGCACACCTGCACCTCCAATGTGGCCATCAGGCTCTTCCAAAAGCGAGCCGTGAACTGCGCCCCACGGTCCGACACCACCTTGTCCGGCAGACCGTGGAGGCGGAAGACGTGCTGCAAGAAGAGACGGGCCGTCTTGGTGGCGGTGGGCAGCACGGGATGAAGTGTGCCATCTTGGTGAGCATGTCCACCACCACCAGCACCATGGTTGAACCCCGAGGATGGCGGGAGGTCCGTCAGGAAGTCCATGGAAATCGCCCCCAGGGTCTGTCAGGAGTCGGCAAGGGCTGGAGGAGACCGGGAGGGGCCCCTGTGGTGGCCTTGGCTTGCCGGCACTGCACGCAGGACGTCACGTAGGCATGGACGTCATGCCGCACCCGGGACCACCAGAAGGTCCGCGTCACCAGGTTGAGAGTCTTGAAAAACCCGAAATGGCCCGCGGCAGGGTTGTTGTGGCACTGGGCCAGGATGAGGGACCGGAGCGGTCCCATGGGCACATACAACCGCCCCCGGAACTTGAGCACGTCGTTTTCCAATGTCCACGGAGACGTGGGGCCCGCCTCCACTCGCCGCTGCTGAGACCAGGCGTCTTGGTGCTGCGCCTCTCGCACCTGGGCCCGTAAGTCCACCGGTTCCCGGGCGGCGGCCAAGGCTTCCGCCGGCAGCACTGTCTGTGGAGGAAGAGGGTCTTGGACGCTCAGGTACTCCGGCTTACGGGACAGGGCGTCCTCCCTCCGGTTGTGGCCGCTGGGGATATAGGTTACGCGGAAGTTGAACCGGGCGAAGAACAGCGACCACCGGATCTGCCGCTGGTTCAACTTCCGAGCCGTGGTGAGGTGCTCGAGGTTCTGATGGTCCGTTTGGACTTCCACCTGATGCCGGGCCCCCTCCAGGTGGTGCCGCCACACCTTGAACGCGGCCTAGATAGCCAGCAACTCCTTTTCCCAGATGGTATAGTTGCACTTGGAAGGGTTGAGCTTCCGCGAGTAGTACGCGCAGGGAAAAAGTGCCGCCATCCGCCGGGGCCTGTAGCAGCACCACTCCGAGGGTGACGTTGGAGGCGTCCGTCTCCACCACGAAAGGCCGGTGCGGGTCGGGATATCGCAGGATGGGCTCCGTGACAAAAGCCTTCTTGAGAGCCGTGAAGGCCGCCTCCAGCTGGGGACCCCACCGGAACGGGACCTTCTTCTGGAGGAGCTGGGTGAGCGGAGCCGTCAGCGTGGCAAAGCCCGGGATGAAAGTCCGATAGTAATTGGCGAAGTCCAGCAGCCGCTGGACATCCTTCACCCGATGCGGGGCTTCCCAGCTGCTCAGGGCCTCCACCTTGCGCGGGTCCATGGCGATCCCCTCGGGTGAGATGATGTGCCCGAGGAACTCGATGGACGTCCAGAGGAAAAAGTACTTCTCCAGCTTGGCGTAGAGCTGGTGCTCCCGCAGGCGCTGCAGGACCAGGCGGAGGTGCTGGAGGTGACTTTCCCTGGACCGGGAGTAGACCAGGATTTTGTCCCAGGTAGATCACCACGAACCTATCCAACATGTCCCGGAACACATCGTTCATAAAATGTTGGAAGACGGCGGGGGCGTTGGTCAGCCCGAACGGCATGACCGTGTACTCGTAGTGTCCGTACCGGGTGCCGAACGCCGTCTTCCACTCATCCCCTTCACGCATCCGCACCAGGTTGTAGGCCCCCCAGAGATCGAGCTTGGTAAAGATGGAGGCCTCCCGCAGCCGGTCCATCAGCTCCGGGATGAGCGGCAAGGGGTAGCGATTCCGCACCGTGATGGCGTTCAGCCGGTGGTAGTCGCAAATCCCCCGTCTTCTTTTTCACGAAGAGGACCGGGGCCGACAGGGGACTTGGAAGGCCGGATGAACCCTTGGGCCAGATTTTTGTCCAGAAAGTCCCTGAGGGCGGCCAACTCGGGCTCGGACATGGAATACAGGCGTCCTGTTGGCAGCGGGGTGCCGGGCTGCAGGTCCACGGGGCAGTCGTAGGGCCGGTGCGGGGGCAAGCAGTCCGCCTCCTTTTCGCTGAAGACGTCAGCGAAGTCCTGCAGCTGAGGGGGCACGGCGACGGCCGGGTGAAGACGCCCTGGCCGGCGCAGATGTGGCGGATGTGGTCAACGCACTGCAGGCTGGGGAACAAGATGACCACCTGAGGGTCGTGAGTCCGCAGACAGGCCAGTCTGAGGATCACCGGGAAGTGGAGGTCCGCCGTCATGTAGAAGCGAATCGCCTCCTCGTGGTTCCCGATGGCGAGGCGCAAGGGCTGCGTGGCAAAGTTAATGGGTCCGGCCACCAGCTCCCTCCCGTCGATGGTCTCGACGCTCATCGGAGGGTCCACCGGTACCAAGGGGACCCCAAAATGGTCCACAAAGTTCGTGGTGGCCCCCGAGTCCACCAGCGCGTGCGCCAGGATCCCCTCCGGCCGGTCACCCACCCACATCCAGGTGTCCAAAATCAGGTGCCGAGGGGGCCCGGGGTCCACGTCGGCCATGTCTGGCGGGGGCTTGGTCCGTGCCTGGCCTAAGGTTTTCCCGAGGCCGGGCCTGCCCCGTTTCCCAACTGGCCAGGCCGGGATTTGGGGATGGGTGCACGTGCTCCGCCGCGCTTCCTGGGGCATGCGGCGGCGAAATGGCCGGGCTCCCCACAGTACAAACATAGCCCCCCTTGGCGCCTCCGGTTCTGCTCCTGGGCCGTCAGGCGAGGCCTGGCCGCTCCTAACTCCATGGGCTCCTCGGCAGCGGCCACGAAGCGCGGGGCAGCCCGGGACGGGGTCGGCACGGGTCGAGGGAGTGCGACGGTGGTTGACGGTTGCTGGTGGCGACGGGACGGGCATTGCTGGAGACGGGTGTCGAGGTGCAGGCAGAGGGGCACCAGGTCAACGAGGGTCCGTGGCGCCTCCACCCGAGCCAGCTCGTCCTGGAGCTCTTCTGAAAGGCCCCTCTGAAACGTGTCCGCCAGTGCTGTGTCGTTCCAGTCCGAATCGTGGCACAGCAACTGGAATTCCGCGATGTACTCCCGGAGGGGGCGCAGCCCTTGTTGGATCTCCCCTACGTGCCGGGCAGCCGTCTGGGCCCGCACGGGGTCTTCATACATTAGGCGCAGTTGCCCCCAGAACCCCTGGTAGTCCGCCAGCAAGGGGCTGTCCCTGAGCACCAAAGGCGTGGCCCACTGAGCAGCCTGGCCCGACAACAGGTTCATCACGAAGGCCACTCTGGCCCGGTCATCTGGAAAGTCCCCCGGCCGCATTGCCATGTAGGTCTGGCACTGGGCCATGAAGGCCGGGAACATCTCCATCCGTCCTGAGAACTTCTCCGGCACTGGTACCGGGCTGTGGTGCTGAGGAGGAGGAGGAGGAGGAGGTTGGACTGCTGGGGCATTCCCAGCAGCCAGTTGAGCAGTCAGCTGGGCGACTTGCTGTTGCAGTTGCTGGTTATCTGCTTGTAGCTGCTGCACAATCTGCGCCAGCTGTTGCTGATCCATCTTGTGGTGTAGATGTGTGGGAGTCAGGCAAGATGTCGTGTCCCACTCCTCCGCTGACGACCGGGTCAGGGAAATCCGAATCAGGCGTGCCTCTGCAGCTCTGCCAAAGTCCTAGCAAAGTTCTCGAGGCAGGCAGGAGACCAGAAAGTGACTTCAGCAAGATATATTAGACTTTGCCTGACTCAGAGAATGCCGGAAAGCAGATCCTTTATATAGGCCATGGGGTGTGGCTCCATGACTCAGCACTTATCCAGGCCTGCCCCTCCCTTCCTTCTGTCGCCGCCGCCTATCAATTCTTCTGAAGCGAGGGTCACTCCAGTCTGCAGCTGTTGGTAATTGACCTCCTTCAGGCTCACATGCTGTGGGGGAGGGGGAGGGGTCTAGTTGCTCCGTTTGCCTGGGCATGGAGCCAGAGCTGGGGGCTGGAGGTACTTCTTCCTCCTTAGCCTGTCTGGGCATGGAGCCAGGGCTGGGGCCGGGAGGCATACTAGGACATTCCTCAGCGTTCGGAAGCAGATAAGAAGGCCCCGGCTGCGGTGAAAGTGGGCGAGACACAACAATACCATGGTTGATGGTATCAAAAGCCGCTGAGAGATCTAATAGGACCAGGGTAGAGGAATAACCCCTATCCCTGGCCCTCCAAAGATCATCCACCAACGCGACCAAAGCCATCTCAGTGCTGTATCCGGGCCGAAAGCCGGACTGGAACGGGTCTAGATAGACAGTTTCATCCAGGTACCGGGGTAATTGACATGCCACCACGCTCTCTACAACCATTGCCGCAAAGCGAAGGTTGGAGACCGGACAATAATTACCTAATACAGCTGGGTCCAGGGAAGGTTTCTTGAGGAGAGGTCTCACCACCGCCTCTTTCAAGGCAGCCGGAAAGACTCCCTCCAACAGAGAAGCATTCTGGAGCCAGCCTCGTGTCACCTCCTGCATGGCCAGTACCAACCAGGAGGGGCCCGGGTCCAGTAAACATGATGTGGCATTCAACCTACCCAGCAACCTGTCCATGTCCTCGGGAGCCACAGGGTCAAACTCATCCCAAACAATCTCAGCAAGACAGCTCTCCGACATCTCACCTGGATCCACCCAATTTTGATCCAGACCATCCATAAGCTGAATGATTTTATCGTATAGATAACCACTAAACTCCTCGGCACATCCCCGTAATGGGTCATCCCGCTCTCCCTGTTGGAGGAGAGAGCGAGTCACCCGAAACAGGGCGGCCGGGCAATGCCGACGCAATGAGGGAGGAGACGTAACAACGTCTCGCTTCCCTCAGTGCCACTAGGTAGGTCCTATTATAAGACCTAACTAGTGTCCGATCAGCCTCCGAACGACTGGATCTCCAGGAACTCTCTAGGCGTCTTCTCTGGCGTTTCATCCCCCTCAGCTTGTATACAACCCTTGTATTTCTGGATTGATTTTTATTATTAGCCATGGTGCCTTCAAAATTTAACTTGTATTTCACATGTTCAGTTGTGTTCAACTCAGCTTTAATATTCTGTTTGTATTTTAATGCATCTTGGTTTTTTTACACACTGCTCAAAAAAAATAAAGGAAACACAAAAATAAGACATCCTAGATATGAATGAATGAAATATTCTTATTAAATATTTCATTCATTACATAGTTAAATGTGCTGACAACACAATCACACAAAAATTATCAATGGAAATCAAATTGAGCCAACACTCCAAATTAAAGTGGAAAAGTACACTACAGGCTGATTCAACTTTGATGTAATGTCCTTAAAACAAGTCAAAATGGGTTTCAGTAGTGCGTGTGGCCTCCACGTGCCTGTATGACCTCCCTACAACGCCTGGGCATGTTCCTGATGAGGTGGCGGATGGTCTCCTGAGGGATCTCCTCCCACACCTGGACTAAAGCATCCCCCAACTCCTGGACAGTCTGTGGTGCAACGTGGCGTTGGTGGATGGAGCGAGACGTGATGTCCCAGATGTGCTCAATCGGATTCAGGTCTGGGGAACGGGCGGTCCAGTCCATAGCATCAATGCCTTTGTCTTGCAGGAACTGCTGACACACTCCAGCCACATGAGGTCTAGCATTGTCTTGCATTAGGAGGAACCCAGGGCCAACCACACCAGCATATGGTCTCACAAGGGGTCTGAGGATCTCATCCCGGTACCTAATGGCAGTCAGGCTACCTCTGGCGAGCACATGGAGGGCTGTGCGGCCCCCTAAAGAAATGCCACCCCACACCATTACTGACCCAAACCAGTCATGCTGGAGGATGTTGCAGGTAGCAGAACATTCTCCATGGCGTCTCCAGACCCTGTCAGGTCTGTCACATGTGCTCAGTGTGAACTTGCTTTCATCTGTGAAGAGCACAGGACACCATTGGCGAAGTTGCCAATCTTGGCGTTCTCTGGCAAATGCCAAATATCCTGCATGGTGTTGGGTTGTAAGCAGAACCCCCACCTGTGGACGTCGGGCCCTCATACCACCCTCATGGAGTCTGTTTCTGACTGTTTGAGCAGCCACATGCACATTTGTGGCCTGCTGGAGGTCATTTTGCAGGGTTCTGGCACTGCTCCTCCTGTCCCTCCTTGCACAAAGGCGGAGGTGGAGGTCCTGTTGCTAGGTTGTTGCCCTCATACGTCCTCCTCCATGTCTCCTGATGTACCAGCCTGTCTCCTGGTAGCGCCTCCATGCTCTGGACACTATGCTGACAGACACAGCAAACCTTGCCACAGCTCGCATTGATTGTGTCATCCTGGATGAGCTGCACTACCTGAGCCACTTGTTAGAGTGACAGCACCGCCAGCATTCAAAAGTGATCAAACCATCAGCCAGAAAGCATAGGAACTGAGAAGTGGTCTGTGGTCATCGCCTGCAGAACCACTCCTTTATTAGGGATATCTTGCTAACTGCCTATGCTTTCCACCTGTTGTCTATTCCATGTGCGCAACAGCATGTGGAATTGATTGTCAATCAGTGTTGCTACCTAAGTGGACAGTTTGATTTCACAGAAGTGTGATTGATTTGGAGTTACATTGTGTTGTTTAAATGGTCCCTTTATTTTTTTGAGCAGTGTATTTATTTGGCAGTTATAATAATATTCAGTGCAGTGAGCAACGTTGAATAAGGTGGTGTAAATTTTTATTTATTGTAACCATACACGATATATTCAGCTCATCATGGGTCATGGAATGCAAATCTGTCCACCAACACTGAAATAAACAACGTTAACTCAAAACATTCACTATAATGGTATCAAAATCAAACTTACTTTGGTCAGCTTTTTAAAATCAAAGACATCACTCACTTTGAATGGACTCTTTAGCTTCCAAGAGCTATACATGTAACTTTATATGTGCTCACTAAGTATGCATGCCTACATAGAAATCCAAATTATACATGGGTGCTAACTGAAACAAAAAGTATGCTACATCACTGCTGGTACATATCCTGTGTAACTCTTGGTCTTTAATGTTCTGAACATATGGTCCTGGAATAAAACTTCCCAATTGGAAAAATATGTTCATATTTCTGTAAGCCTTCCATATTTTCAACATCTTCAACACAATTTTTTTTGTTTCATTCATTTAGCTGCTAAACTAGTCCTTGACCTGTTAATGTGTTTGCCCACTGACAAAGAAGCAGTCAGTCTGTAATTTTAATGGTAGCTTTATTTTAACAGTGAGAGACAGAATAACAAAACCCCAAAATCCAGAAAAAATGCATTTTAAAAGTTATAAATTGATTTGCATTTTAATGAGTGAAATAAGTATTTGACCCCTTTGCAAAACATGACTTACTACTTGGTAGCAAAACACTTGTTGGCAATCAAGAGGTCAGACATATCTTGTAGTTGGCCATCAGATTTGCACACATCTCGGGATTTTTTGTCCAACTTCTCTTTGCAGATCCTCCCAAGTCTTTAAGATTTTGAGGCTGACGTTTGACAGCTCGAACTTTTAACTCCCTCCACAGTTTTTCTATGGGATTAAGATCTGGAAACTGGCTAGGCCACTCCAGGACCTTAATGTGCTGTTTCTTGAGCCACTCCTTCGTTGCCTTGGCTGTGTGTTTTGGGTCATTGTCATGCTAGAATACCCATCCACGACCAATTTTCAAAGCCCTGGCCGAGGAAAGGAGGTTCTCTTTTTTTTTTTCAAAAAAAAGTTTTTATTGGTCAAAAAAGGTTTATACAAATACATATCAGGTATGGTAAATTTTCATTTTTCTTATCCAGGATAAGAATTTTGCTCAAATTTTTTAACACATACAACAGCCATATGGCAAGCAGGTGACACGAAGTAGCTAAGTTTACAAATCTTACATACGCAATAAAGAAGGGTCAAGAATAAACAGAATATCATACAAAAGAGAATAAGGAAAACCAACACAATACCAAATATCTTTATCACTTCCTAGTTTTGGATCTCAGAACTCTGGGTTCAGCCTGACCCAACTCCAGGGCCGCAACAGCGGCAGCCGCCACCGCCCATGGTCTATAACCTCCCTTCTTCAATTCCTGGGTCATCTGATTCCAGGAGGGCTTTGTGTTCCTCCACGTAGGCCGTAGCCTCCATAATTGTACTAATTTTTTCGTAATGCCCTCCCGGAAAATCATCAATCCCTCTGGCATCAGCCATCTGAAGCCTACTCCTTCTGGTACAATTTGCTTGACAAAAGTAATATTTCTTTCTCATTTCACGTACCTGTCTGGGAATCTGCCTCAGAATGGCTATCTCCTGCCCCTGTAAGTCAGTGCCCCACTCCTATGTTTTCTAAGAATTTCATCTCGTCTCTCTTCTCACAAATTTGACATGAACCTCTCTGGGAACTGCATGCGTGCGTGCATATTGTGAATTAACTCTATAAACTCGATCCAGATCCCAATTCATGAAATCAACACCTCTCCCAAGAAATTCTCCCAACAATTTAGTCACAACATCTCTCAAATCTTCTTGGTCCACTTCTTCCAAATTTTGAAACCTAAGGAAATAAGACATTTTATCCATCTGTAGTCCAAGCACAGCATTGCCTGTCGTCTCCTCTCTTTTCTGCACTGCCCGCATCTCACCCTCCAGACCTTCCACTTTCTGCTTGTTTTCTGCTGAGACTTGTTGAGTATCCTTTAAATCCTTTTGGATAGTCACAATTTCTGCTCTTATTTCCGTTTGGCCTCTTTGCAAATCATCCAGTTTCTTGTCCATATTGGATAACTTTTCCAGAATTCTCTCCATCTCTCCAGCAGTTGGTCTCTGACCTTTTGCCATTTGAAAAAAAAAAAATTCAAAATCCTCAGGCAAGCACAGTATCCTTGTAATTTCCTCCGGATCCAGCAGGGGGCACTCACAGGAGCAACGAGTCCAGAGTACAGTTAGTCAACCAGGAAGCCGAAGGGAAGTGATGTCATCAAGATTCTCATAGTGAAGGCGGAAGCTGGACGCCACCACTGTTCCCCAGAGGGAGGGGGGGCCTCAAACCCTCCCTCCTAAATTTCTCCATCACCTCTTCTCTCCAGAGCTCCACAAAACCAGTAATCTTCTTATTTTAAGTTCTCCTCTCTCCAGAATGACTCGTGCTCCTTCCAGCCGCAGGGGAGAAAAACCCCCCCGCACTCCGGAGCACTCCACTCGCGTTTACCGATATCCCCTTCCCTTCTCCATTCCTCAATTCTTCTCCGTTCCCTGTTCCCCACCAGGCTGCTGCAGTTATAAATCCAAAGCCCCGGTGTCACCGGGCACAGCGGCCCAGGCGACGACCAAAGTAATGGCCGTGGCCCGTGGCCTCCAAACCCCGCCGAGCCTAGGACGCGCCAGCATCGGTCCCCCCAGTCCTGTATGTCGGCTGGGAGACCCCTGGCGAGCCGTCCGTGCGGCAGGTGTCCTTTTCGGAACACCTGGCCCCTGGGGGCCTCGGCGGCGGCCGGATTCGGGCACTGGGGGCAGGAGAAGCCTCCAGACGACCGTTGCCCCTGGACACCGGAAGTCGTCTCTCCGAGGAAAGGAGGTTCTCACCCAAGATATGATGGTACATGGCCCCGTCCATTGTCCCTTTGGTGCGGTGAAATTGTCCTGTTTTCACCTCCATGTTTGACAGTGGGGATGGTGTTCTTGGGTCATAGAAGGCAGCATTCCTTCTCCTCCAAACATGGTGAGTTGAGTTGATGCCAGAGACTTTGATTTTGGTGTCATCTGGCCACAACACTTTCACCCAGTTCTCTGAATCATTCAGATGTTCATTGGCAAACTTAAGATGGGCCTGTACATGTGCTTTATTGAGCAGGGGGACCTTGTGGGCTCTGCAGGGTTTCAGTCCTTCACAGCGTAGTATGTTACCAGTTGTTTTCTTGGTGACTATGGTCCCAGCTACCTTGAGATTGACAAGATACTCCTGGGTAGTTCTGGGATGATTCCTCACCGTTCTCATGATCATTGAACTTCCCCAAGGTGAGATCTTGCATGGCGCCTCAGACCAAAGGAGATTGACCGTTATTTTGTGATTCTTTCATTTGCGAGTTATCACACTAACTTGTCACGTTCTCACCAAGCTACTTGGTGATAGTCTTGTAGCCCATTCCAGCCTTGTGTAGGTCTACAATCTTGTCCCTGACATCCTTGGACAGCTTTTTGGTCTTGGCTATATGGAGAGTTTGGAATCTAATGGCATTCATTCGTAGCAGTCATTTCAAAATTGCAGTGAATGTACCATAGCTGAGTGTTAGCCAGCAGGCTTTTCACAACAGCTGTTCATATTGTCAACTTTGGAAGCCATATTAACACTGGAAGCTTCCATGTTGCCACCACCTTGCGCTTGGGAAAGTAGGAGGGTGGATTTAGTAAAGGGATTGTAGTTAGACATAATAGCATTCTTCTTTTTGGTCAAGGTCATGGTGTTCTTGCATCTGTAGGAGGAGGAGTTGAAGGAGGTGGCTCAAGTTGGGATGGATGGTGATTGGACCATGTGATGTACTGAGGGCTGCAGGGGCTGGATTTGGGATTTTGATTTTCTGAGGAAAAACCCTGAATTCTCAGATTTGGATTTTCCCAGATGTGCCAGTATACCTATTTTAATAAATATGAACTTTGAGAAGATGCCTGTCTCGGAGTTTTAATTGGAGTTGGGGTTTTTCGGAACGCTGACACGTATGCTGTGTGCTGTTTGGCAAAAGTATGAACAGCACAGGGTGCTCACCCTTATACTTCTTTATATAAAAAGTTTTTATTGGTCAAAAAAAATTTATGCAAATACATATCAGGTATGGTAAATTTTCATTTTTCTTATACATGATAAGAATTTTACTCAAAATTTTAAACACATACAACAGCCATATGGCAAGCAGGTGATACGAAGTAGCTAAGTTTCAATCTTACATACACAATAAGGAAGGGTCAAGAATAATCAGAATATCATACGAAAGAGAATAAGGAAAACCAACACAATACCAAATATCTTTGTCACTTCCTAGTTTTGGACCTCAGACCTCTGGGTCCAGCCTGCCCCACCCCCAGGGCCGCACCAGCGGCAGCCGCCTCCGCCCCATGGTCTATAACCTCCCCTTCTTCAATTCCTGGGTCATCTAAATCCAGGAGGGCTTTGTGTTCCTCCACGTAGGCCGCAGCCTCCGCAATTGTACTAATTTTTCGTAATGCCCTCCCGGAAAATCATCAATCCCTCTGGCATCAGCCATCTGAAGCCCACTCCCTTCTGGTACAATTTGCTTGATAAAAGTAATATTTCTTTCTCATTTCACGTACCTGTCTGGGAATCTGCCTCAGAATGGCTATCTCCCTGCCCCTATAAGTCAGTGCCCCACTCCTATGTTTTCTAAGAATTTCATCTCTCGCCTCTTTTCACAAATTTGACATGAACCTCTCTAGGAACTGCATGCGTGCATATTGTGAATTAACTCTATAAACTCGATCCACATCCCAATTCATAAAATCTACACCTCTCCCAAGAAATTCTCCCAACAGTTTAGTCACAACATCTCTCAAGTCTTCTTGGTCCACTTCTTCCAAATTTTGAAACCTAAGGAAATAAGACAGTTTATCCATCTGTAGTCCAAGCACAGCATTGCTTGTCGTCTCCCTCTTTTCTGCACTGCCCGCATCTCACCCTCAGACCTTCCACTTTCTGCTTATTTTCTGCTGAGACTTGTTGAGTATCCTTTAAATCCTTTTGGATAGTCACAATTTCTGCTCTTATTTCATCCAGTTTCTTGTCCATATTAGATAACTTTTCCAGAATTCTCTCCATTTCTCCAGCAGTTGGTCTCTGACCTTTTGCCATTTAAAAAAAATTTTCAAAATCCTCAGGCAAGCACAGTATCCTTATAATTTCCTCCGGATCCACCAGGGGGCACTCACAGGAGCAACGAGTCCAGAGTACAGTTAATCAACCAGGAAGCCGAAGGGAAGTGATGTCATCAAGATTCTCATAGTGAAGGCGGAAGCTGGACGCCACCATTGTTCCCCAGAGGGAGGGGGGGCCTCAAACCCTCCCTCCTAAATTTCTCCATCACCTCTTCTCTCCAGAGCTCCACAAAACCGGTAATCTTGTTATTTTAAGTTCTCCTCTCTCCAAAGTGATTCGTACTCCTTCCAGTCGCAGGGGAGAAAAAAAACCCCCCCGCACTCCGGAGTACTCCACTCACGTTTGCCGATATTCCCTTCCCTTCTTCATTCCTCAATTCTTCTCCGTTCCCTGTTCACCACCAGGCTGCTGCAATTATAAATCCAAAGCCCCGGTGTCACCGGGCACAGCGGCCCAGGCGACGACCAAAGTAATGGCCGCGGCCTGTAGCCTCCGAACCCCGCCGAGCCTAGGACGCGCCAGCATCGGTCCCCCCAGTCCTGTATATCGGCTGGGAGACCCCTGGCGAGCCGTCCGTGCGGCAGGTGTCCTTTTCGGAACACCTGGCCCCTAAGGGCCTCGGCGGCGGCCGGATTCGGACACTGGAGGCAGGAGAAGCCTTCCAGACGTCCGTTGCCACCGGACACCGGAAGTCGTCTCCTCACCCTTATACTTCTTTGCTAGGATTACATAAACCTGAGCAAAGAATTTGCGAGCAATTGTAAAAGTGCTGTCCACATACCAGATGTCAGATGACTGTAGAATGTACAAAAAAGTATTTCTGCCAAATATTGGGATTCTCCTTGATCCCTCTCTGCAATTGCCAAGAATGGTGAATAGATCTTGTATTCCTTGGGTAATACAAGGTCATCCAGGCTGACTGGGTCTAAAGGTGCTACCTGTATTTAGTTTCGCCAAAATAGTTTTTCACAATCCTGTAATTGCAGGTATGACAACATAGATCACTGGGCTCACAGCCAGATAGGAATAACTTGGAATATTTCTTTCATAGGTTCCTTTGGCTCCGTGTCTCATCCCAGTCACAAATCTTGCCACTTCCACATTTGCTGATGAGGGACAATGGGAATGCTCGTTGATCTTTATAACTTCTCCATTTCTGATGTGAATGCTGGCTTTGCATTGCGACACATTGCTCACAGTGCCAAAATGTTTAATGGAACAGTCAACTTCGCTCAGCCCATCAAATACATAGAGGTAGCCATCAGAAGCAAACTTCCTCTCTGGTTTATAACAGTAACATCCATCTCACATAAGCCAAGTCTCTTTGGCTAACGGGGTCTGCAGTATACTACTTCTGCTGGAGCAAATGTAGGATTGAACAAGTCCTAATGGTAAAGTTGGAAAAAGAGCCCAATTGGGCACAATAAAGAAGTTGTCCTATTAGTTTGGCTTCAAATGGTTTGGATGCTGCAGATACATAGTTTTATTTTACACAAAGTTAAAGGGCAGTATGTCTATGGAGATTCTCAATCATCTGGTCATGGTTGCCCCAAAGATGCTTTCCAAAAGAAAGTGGACTTGTTTTGTTTTTTGTTGGGAAAACAATCCCATGAACAACATTCCTTCAGGCCTTCCTGTCTTCTACCATCCTCTGGAGCCCATTTAAGTTAATGGTTACTGCTTCAGTCACTCCATCCAGCCATCTCATTCCCTGTTGTCCCTTTCTTCTTTTGCCCTCAATCTTTCCCAGTATTAGGCTCTTCTCCAGTGAGTCCTTTCTTCTCATTAGGTGGCCAAAGTATTTGAGTTTCATCTTCAGGATCTGGCCTTCTAAAGAGCAGTCAGGGTTGATCTCTAGGACTGACCGCTTTGATTGCCTTGCAGTACAAGGGACTTGCAGTAGTCTCCAGCATTATAGTTCAAAGGCCTCAATTGTTTGGCGCTCAGCCTTTCTTACAGTCCAACTTTCACAGCCATACATTGCAACTGGGAAAACCATAGCCTTGACTATGCATACTTTTGTTGGCAGGGTGATGTCTCTGCTTTTTAGTAAAAACAAAACAAAAGAAAAACCATGGATAATACCAAAAGGCAAAAAGTGTTCATACATCAAGTGAAATAATTTTTAAGATGTAGCTGAAAAATCCTCTAGAAAATCAAATACTGTAATATAATGACTTGGATTTATAATATGCAAATCCACAATGATTGAAAAAGATGTGTTCTGACCCAAGTCCTATACAAGAAAGTACAATAGAGTATACTTATTGCACCACTCTTGTTATAGCAATATTCCCCTAAACCCCGAAGTCACCAACCCTTCCCAAGCAGTAAGGATTTCAGGGAGTCAGTCCAGGCACAAAGCTGAAGCAGTAAATTCCCAAGTAAACTCACCCTACAAGGAAAACTCTTAGATTCTGGGTGACCAATGGAAGCGAAGACAAAGTGATCTTTAATAACTTGTTTACTGAGTTCGTATGCTAACAGCCTGGCTGACAGTGTTCCTTTTGTAGGAAGCTTTCAGCTGGTCAACAAATCAGAATATGAAGTATTTCCTCGCTTCAACAGGGGACCTGAGTGAGAACTTCAACTATTCATTTTAATATATAACAAAAACTCCAAGACAGGTCTGGAATGAATAGTCCAAATCCAAGTCCTAAGTCCAAAAGCAGCTGAGGAGGCATGGAAATGAAGAGGATGTACAGAAAAGTGGTTGTCTCTGTCAACTACTCCCTCCCATATGCCTGGCTAAGTAATCCACAACCCAGTGTTCACATTAGGAGGGATGAGGCTGCTGTCTCTCCATTTTGTGTCTGCCGATTGGGTGGGAGAGGCAGCTGTTCCTCACTGAGGCAGCCCTGTTACTGTCAATGTTGAACAGCCACCTGTTAACTGGCTGGCACTGGTTATCTGGTCAATCATGCCCTGGCCCAGCAGTGCCTGATGGACTTGGAACTGCGTTACTGCTGCCTTTATTCTGTTTCGGTTTTTCACTGATCTCTCTGCTCACGTTGCCAAAATGTAATGGAACAATCAACTTAAGACTATTTTTTTGTTTGTTTTTCAAAAAAGAACATTTTAAACTCTTTTTAATTAAACGACCAAAATTAACTAGAATAAGATACATATTTTAACGTGTGAAAAGCTGGCATTGTATAGAATACCTAGGAAATCTACAGAATGTGACATTTTTGGGCTAAGTATGAAATGTCTGTTACTTTTTTAATATGCTGTTTATTTTCCCTATGCATTGTATATAATACCTCGGCATTATGCAGAATGACAAGAACTATTTAGGCAAAGTAATGAAGTGAATCATGATGAGCGTTGACTATCACGTGCCTTACCTCATGACAATACAAAAATCACTAGCAGGAGTAGTTTATACTTTACTGATTTGCCTTTTGACATTGTATAGAAATGCCCAGGAAAGGAACTTAAAATATATTATCCACTTAGCTTTTGTTAGCCTCTACTAACATTGTCAAGAGTATAAAAACTACCATTGAAGAGATACTCGCTTTATACAACATTGACCAATTTGGCCATTGTGCACATGATAGGCCCATCCATCCGCCTCCCACCTATAATTAGCTCTGTCGTTTTTTACTTCAGACATGTTTATATAATTTATTTATTTATTTATAATTTAATTTTTATACCGCCCTTCTCCCGGAGGACTCAGGGCAGTTTACAGCCATATTAAAACCGACACAAAATACAAACACAAATTTAAAAGCAAAATTAAAAACCAAATTACAATAGGCCGAATCAAACTAAAACGGTCATAGACCGACATAAAATCCATTAAAATTTTCATTTAAAATTTTTTGCTTAAGCCAGTCCCGCACGGTGAAATAATAAGGTCTTAAGTTCGCGTTTGCAGGTCCGGAGGTCGGGGAGTTGGCGCAACCCCAGAGGCAGCTCATTCCAAAGGGCAGGTGCTGCCACAGAGAAGGCTCTCCCCCTAGGGGCCGCCAACCGGCATTGTTTGGTCGATGGCACCCTGAGAAGGCCCACCCTGTGGGAGCGCACAGGTCGATGGGAGGCTATCGGTGGCAGCAGGTGGTCTCGTAAATAGCCCAGCCCTAAGCCATGGAGCGCTTTAAAGGTGATAACCAGCACCTTGAATTGCACCCGGAAGACTACCGGCAGCCAGTGCAGGCCACGCAGGAGAGGTGTTATATGGGAGCAACGTGGTGCTCCCTCTATCACCTGCGCAGCCGCATTCTGGACTAGCTGGAGCCTCCTGGTGCTCTTCAAGGGGAGCCCCATGTAGAGAGCATTGCAATAATCCAGGCGGGAAGTGACGAGGGCGTGAATGACCGTGCATAGGGAGTCCCGGTCTAGGAAGGGCGAATCAGGCGAACCTGATAAAATGCTCCCCTGGCGACGGCCATCAGATGTTCCTCTAAGGACAGCTGGTCATCCAGGAGAACGCCCAAGTTGTGCATCCTCCCCCTGGCGGCCAATAATTCACCCCCAACAGTCAGCAATGGCGTAAGCTGACTGTGCCGGGATGCTGGCATCCACAGCCACTCCGTCTTGGAGGGGTTGAGCTGGAGCCTGTTCTTCCCCATCCAGACCCGCACGGCTTCAAGACACCGGGACATCACCTCGACGGCTTCGTTGGTGTGATTCGGGGTGGAGACGTACAGTTGAGTATCATCAGCATACAGATGGCACTCCACCCCGAAACCACGGATAACCTCACCCAGCGGCTTCATATAGATGTTGAACAGGAGCGGCGAGAGAACCGACCCCTGTGGCACCCCACACATGAGACGCCTCGAGGTCGATCTCTGCCCCCCTGCCAACACCGTCTGCGAACGGTCTGAGAGATAGGAGAAGAATCACCGATAAACAGTGCCCCCCACCTCTAAACCCTCCAATTGTCGCAGCAGGATACCATGGTCGATGGTATCGAAAGCCGCTGAGAGATCTAAAAGGACCAGGACAGAGGAACAACCCCTGTCCCGAGACCTCCAGAGATCATCCACCAACGCGACCAAAATCGTCTCCGTGCTGTATCCAGGTCTGAAGCCGGACTGGAACGGGTCTAGATAGACAGTTTCCTCCAGGTATTGGGGAAGCTGATATGCCACCACACTCTCAACAACCTTCGCCAAAAAGCGAAGGTTGGAGACTGGACGATAGTTTGCCAATACAGCTAGGTCCAGGGAAGGCTTCTTGAGGAGGGGCCTCGCCACCACCTCTTTTAAGGCGGTGGGGAAGATGCCCCCCAACAAAGAAGCGTTGATAACTCCCAGGAGCCAGCCTCGCGTAACCTCCCATGTGGCCAGTACCAACCAGGAGGGACACGGGTCCAATAAACGTGGTGGGATTCAGCCTACCCAACAACCTGTCCATGTCCTCGAGAATCACAGGATCGAACTCCGCCCAGGTATTATTCACAAGACCCATCCCCGTCATCCCGCCTGAATCTACCCAATCAGTGTCCAGTCCGTCCCGGATCCGAGCATTTTATCGGACAGATACTGTACAAAATCACCAGCACGACCTTGCAAGGGGTCCTCCCGAGCCCCCTGTGTAAGAAGGGAGCGGGTCACCCTAAACAGGGTGGCTGGGCGATTATCTGCCGATGCAATAAGAGCGGAAAAATAATTATGTTTTGCCGTTCTTATCGCCACTAGATAGGTCTGAATATAAGACCTTAGTAGTGTTCGGTCGGATTCGGACCGGCTGGACCTCCAATCACTCTCTAGGCGTCTCGTTATACCATGGAGCTGGTCGAGCTCGGCGCCGGGTCAGAGGCCGCAAAGGCACGACGCGGTCCAAAGCCCCTGCCGCCCCTTCTCAGGCGGCAACCAGTTCTTCGGCCAAGCCGTGGGCTAGCTCCCCGGGAAACGGCCCAAGCTCCGTTAGAAACCTCTCCGGGTCCATCAGGCGCCTGGGACGGAACCAACGAATCGGCTCCGTCTCCCTGCAGTGTGGTGCAGCGGTTTGAAAGTCTAGTTGAAGGAGTGAATGATCTGACCATGACAGGGGTTTAATAATTAGATCCCCTAATTCCAGATCGTTCAGCCACTGTCTCGAGACAAAAATCAAGTCCAGAGTGTTTCCCCCGATGTGGGTGGGACTGTTTACTGTCTGGGTCAGGTCCAAGGCCATCATGGAAGCCATGAACTCCTGGGCTGTCGTCGAACATTTGCCTGCTGATGGCAGGTTGAAATCCCCCATAACCATAAGTCTGGGGGTATCAACCGCCATCCCGGCTATCATCTCCAACAGCTCGGACAGGGCTGCTGTTACGTAGCAAGGAGCCAGGTACGCAATCAGCACGCCCACCTGCACCCCGTGGCCCCACTTTACAAGGAGAGATTTACATCCGGCTATCTGCAGGACAGTGACCTCCCTCGGTTCCAGACCTTAGCTAATAATAACTGCCTCCCCCCCACCGCTACCCTGAGCCCTCGGCTGATGGAATGCACGGAAGCCTGGTGGGCACCCCCCCTTCTGTGCCCAACCAGGTGTCCGAAATGCCCATCAGGTCCGCAACCCACTCTTGAATAAGATCGGATATGAGGGTGGCTTTATTTATCACGGACCTGGCATTGCACAGCATCAGCTGAAGGTCCAGGTTCCAGGGATTCCGGCCACTCGGGGAACGAGTAAAGCCTGGGGGCCCGGAGTGTGCGATTGATCGCAAACAGCGAGCGCGCACTCCCCGAACATGATATAAGCCCCCGCTTCCACCGTAACTGCCCCTCCCTCGTACCGTGCCGATGGAAAAGCCCATACATGGTTGAGTCTTAGCCTCATCCTTTGCCTCTGTTTCAATGACCTCCAAACTGCGAACCTTAGAAGGGACCAGCCTAGCCTCTGATGGGTTTCCCCCCCCCCACATCCATCCTAATCCTCCCTCCCCTTAAAAACCCTTTAAAACCTAATGTTATAAAATTTCTAAGCCCCTTCTTAGCTATATGCCACCTCTTGGGATTCCAAAATCCGTCATCGAGGTAGGCCCTCGATAGATTGGAGGGCCAAATCTGCGGGAGGGGGGCATCTCGCAGACCAAGAAGTTGCGCCAATGAGTAGATCATGTAATCCAGCATGTCTAGCATATGACGGATCATCTGACCTATTTAAGGTCAGTCCAGGTGGTAAAACCACAGCCGTTTCTCCAGGAGTTGGAACTGAAATTTGAAGACCAGATGGAAATAAAGGGCCCCCAGAGAGGGAGAAGCTTCCGCCGCCGAAAGATGATGTTGAACCGCGGCCTCGGCTGCCCCACATCTCAGGGGGGTGCCATGGGGAGGTCTGTGAGGTCGTTTATGGGGTAGGCCAGCGTCGCCGCCATTGCTGTCATCACCAACACCGCTGCCACCGTCAACACTGCCGCCACCGACATCGCCATCCCCTTCGACCCAAAAACACGGACCGTACCCATCCCGACCTCCTTTCACTGCCAGCCACAGTCTTCCTTTCGGGCTGGCCAGATGGTTCATGGGCCTGCTGGGGCTCCATGGGGGTACCCTGGGTCCTACGGCGCGACACCGCTGCAGCTGCCGCCTCCACCGGCACATCGCCATCGACCGCCACCGCTGCCCTTGCCACAGGACTCCAGTCGGGGGCCCCCACTCACCCCAGGCCTCGTGTAAAGGCCAGCCCCTCTCCTCAGGCTGGCGAGCTGGAACATCCGAAGGCCAGGGCCGGAAGAGGCCGAAGGGCGGGTCCTCCAGATCGAACGGGCCTGGAAAGGGCCGCTGTTGCCGCCGGAATTCTACCACCGCTGCTGCCGCCATTGCCGCCATCACCGTCTCCCATCCGACCCTACGTGGGGGCCACAGCTCTCCACAAGGTCGGGAAAGGCCCTCCAGGCCGGGCCAGCCAGGCCAAGAGAGGGCTGCCGCCGGCGGAATTCCACCACCGGCGGAATTCCACCACCGGCGGAATTCCGCCGCCACCGCCGCCATCTCCCGCCAGACCTTAAATAGCGGGCACCGCTCTCCACAGACCTCCCCCGGACCCAGCCTTACCACACCAGGTCGGTGGGGAGATCCTACAGCTAGGCCAAGGGTCGGAGGGACCAAAAACGGGCCCTCTGGCCCGGGTTCAGCTGGGCCAAGGCCGTCACTGGACGCTGCTCCCTCATCGCTGCGCCATCTTGGGCATGCGCAGAAGGGAAGTGTTAATCGATGGAGGCTTAGCTCCTGTTGCTTCCTCCCCTATTGCGCACCATTTGGGCTGCCCATCCCCAGGGAATGATGCTGAGCTGTCACATATTGCCTTGACGGCATTCTCTCCAGTTCCTTCCCACATACCACTGCTCCTCTGCCTCAAAGGCACATTTGATATATCAACCAAATTCGTTTGTTGTTTTACCCGTGATCTTGTAACCAGCCTGGTTTGTTCCTCATTCTCCATGTCCATTGTGGCTTGAAGCTGCTCTTCCAGGCTCCTCGGGATTTGGCCTGGGCTGGCTATGCCTCCACAGGACAATTCTACATGCCAAAGGGGGGGGGGTTGCTGTTGGTCTCTGCTCCTCGATAGAAATCGGTCTCATCCTACAGGATCTTCCCAGGTGCCTCATTGCTTGGTAAGCCAGTAGCAGGTTGCTGTGCCTATTGATGGAGTTATCGTTGGAAAACCAGGCTTCTTTCAATAGCCGTCCCCCTTTAGTTGGATTGTAGGCAATAACTTCAACCTCTTGAAAGTTGAATCTGTGATTGTGCTCCTGCATATGTGTCCAGATCTGGGAGTGCTGTTCTTTGCGCCAGACAGCCAGTTCATGTTCATGCACTCTAGTCTGTAGCCGCTTAGCTGTTTCTCCTACGTAATTTGCACAGTTACTGCAGTTAATACAGTAAACCACCAAGGGTGTCTCCTCTTTGGGCAATGTTTCTTTTGGGCACATCACTCTCATTCTCAGAGTTTGATCCGGTTTGTGCGCCACCTTAACCCCATGCACTGAAAGAATGTGTGTGGCAGTTTCAGATACCCCCGTACATATGGGAACACCCTCCGTGCAGATGTTCCACTTTTACCCTCAATGGGCCGTTATTGCCCTCCGTAAATTGAATATCTAGGTATATGGAATTAAGGATTCTCATAAACCTGGTTTTGTCTTGCCGTTTAATAATGGCAAACATGTCATTGATATAACGTGCTCAAAACTTGGACTTGTAGACATTGGTTTTGTTAACATATCAACTAAACTATATTCACTGGAAAAAAGTTGTAATTTGATCAATTTCTCTTTTACAGTGCTTCTAACATTACGGTATTTAATGTCTACATGTTTACTTCTATTCCTAATGCGATCTCCTGTCGCCATTGTTATACATGCAGCATTGTCCTCAAATATTGGAACAGCGTCTTTTACATTTACATTCATATCTTTCAGTAATTGCACATACCATGTTATCTCTGAACAAACCTCAGATAAGGCGATGAATTCTGTCTCAATGGTTGAAAGTGCCACTGATGGATGTTTTTTGGATTTCCATCCAATTGTGGTGTCAGCAAACAACACTACAAACCCTATAGTACACTTCCTATCTTGCACAATATTTGCCCAGTCGTTATCCACATAGCATTTCTAAGATCATCGGATAGCTGTATCCATAATCCTAAATCTATTGTTCCTTTCAGATACCATAGTATTCTCTTTACTGCCATACAGTGGTACTGCTTTGGTGCTGCTGTGTACCTGCTTAATATACTAACCGCATTGGTGATAGCAGGCCTTGACCACTGGGATAGATATAATAAACTGCCTATAGCAGATTGGTGTAGTTCCTTATCACATCCTGTGTCGTATTTTGTTACCACAGAGTTCTGAAAATTGGATAACAATAGGGGTTGATACACTGTTGCATGCACTATTGTATGTCTCCAGTAACTCTTATTTTCGTTGTTTGCCTTATTACATATCCTTGTTGCGTTTTGCTTACCTCCAACCTAGATAGGTCTTAACTTCCCCTAGGCTTTTTATTCTGAATTCATTTACCAATTGTTTAGCAAAACCATAAGCCTCTGCATGCCATTTACAAATAAAACATAGATCGTCTATGTATGCCAGGGGTGTCCAAAGTTTTTTTGGTGAGGGCCAAATACAGAAAAATAAGCAAAGGCCCGGGCCACACACAAGAGGTGACATATTGACACATGATTACTGTGTGTATTTCTAACTCACCTATAATGTGAAGAACATTGCTCTCAGTGGGAGCAGTGATGCTGTCCTTTGGATTGAAGGATGGCTGGGATGTCAGGAGAAAGTTTGGTGGTTGAGACACGAAGGACTTCACAGAGATGGCTATCAGTCATTCTGGATCTCAGTCTGCTTTTGTTCTGATTTAACAGAGAAAATGTTTGTTCACATATGTATGTTGAGCCGAACAGGCTCATCATTCTTTTTGTGTGGCGTCTCATCAGAGGAAACTTGGCATGATCCAAACTCTGATAGAAGTCAGGGAGGGAGAGAAGCTGATGTTGACTCTTCAGAGAATCATCACATTGCATTTCAATCAGTTCTAACTGCAGACTCTCCTCCACTTCTTCTGCATCCACCAGGAAGGGGGTCGAGAACAGCTTGATTTGTTTTTCAATGACAGAAAAATCTTGAAAACGCTGGTTGAATTCTGTCACGAGAGATGTAATTACAGAAGCATATTTCTCCTTTTTAGCAGAAAGGTCTGCCTTTGGAAAAGCAGACTTGATTTCAGACAGTGCAGGGAAGTGTGCAGCATTAAAGCTTCGTAGTTGTGTCTCAAACAGGCGGAGCTTTACACAGAAGGCTTTCATGTGCGCATACAGGTGTGACACCAGCTGTTCTTTGCCTTGTAGGTTCTTGTTCAGTGTATTCAGATGATGAGTGAGATCAACTAAAAATGCCAGGTCTGCCAGCCACAGAGGGTCACTCAGTTCATGAAGAGGTCGGCCCTTCTCTTTCAAAAACTTGTTGATTTCTGATCTCAGCGAATAAAACCGCTGCAGCAAAGAGTCGCGGCTGAGCCAGCGCACATCAGAGTGGTAGAGTACATCCCCGTATTCAGCATCCACGTCAGATAAGAAAGCTTGAAATTTCCTGTGGTACAGTCCTCTAGCTCGAATTATCTTGACAGTTTTTACAACAGTGTTCATCACATCGCCCAGCTGGACAGTCTTGGCACACAGTGCTTCTTGGTGGATTATACAGTGCATCCTAACAGCCTCACCTCCGCTCTCTTTTACCTTGACGCACACTATGGATGCCATTCCTTTGCGCTCACCCGTCATGGCCGGAGCTCCATCCGTTGTTACTCCACAGAGCTTGTCCCATTTAAGCCCCATCTTTTCAACTGCCTCTGACACAGCGTCAAAAATATTTCCACCCGTCGTTGTGCCTTTTAGGCTCATCATATCAAGCAGCTCCTTGGTACAGCAAAAATTATCATCGACTCCCCGCAAAAAAATTAAAAGCTGTGCAGTGTCTGTGGCGTCTGTGCTCTCATCGCATGCTATCGAGTAAAAATCAAAAGCACAAGCTTTCTCTCTCAGCTGAAGTTTCAGGTTAGCTGACAATTCCTCGATTCTCCGCACCACTGTATTTCTGGATAAGCTCACGTTGTTGAAATCCTGCACTTTTTCCGGGCACATTACTTCTGTGACTTTGATGAGGCACTGCTTCATGAAATCACCGTCTGAGAACGGTTTGCCATGCTGGGCAATAAGTTGTGCGACTTCATAGCTTGCTGCTGTGGCGTTTTCCTGTATTTTGTTAGCACGAAATAAAAACTGTTGTTGAGCTTGCAGGCTAGCTGCCATTTGCTTGAATTTCTGTGCTCGTTCGGCACCTGTGTACGATGCATAGCTCTGATGCTTGGTCTCATAGTGCCGACGGACATTATACTCTTTCATCACGGCAACATCTTCATTGCAAATCAAACAGACACACTTTCCGTTGATTTCTTTAAAGAAATATTCATTTTCCCACCGTGTTTGAAATCTTCTACACTCACTTGCTATCTTGCGTTTCTTCAGTGCTGCCATTTCTGGTGACTCGTGGTAAATATTTTTCTTTGCTTAATTTTGTTTAGTGGAGAAGCACCTTTTCTGTGACTGGCTCCATCTAGTGTTGAAACTGAGAAGTGCAACAGAGTTGAGCTCAAGCGCCATGTGCGGGCCATATTCAATTATATTTTCAGAATTTGCTGCGGGCCAATAAAAACTGACCCGCGGGCCGCAGTTGTCCCGCGGGCCGTAGTTTGGACACCCCTGATGTATGCTAATAGCAAACATGTTTTTCTTTCATATTTCACATATAAACTTGGATCTGCTTTGCTGCTCCTAAACCGTAGGTTCTTAAGAGTGGTGTCCAAGCATTGGTTCCAATTTGTTTCAATCCGTATATGGCCTTGTTCAATCTATATACATAGCCAGGTTTTGCACTCTCATAACCCGGAGCCTGAGCCATATATATCTCCTCTTCTAAGTCAGCATTCAAATAAGCTGTAGAAATTTAGTGATATATAGAATATTTATATGAAGCCGCTAATGTTATTGCAATCCTTATTGTCTCTCTTTTCGCAGTAGGTGAAAAAACCTCATCATAATGAATGTTCTTTCTTTGTGTTGAATCCCTGTGCAACTTGCTTTATATTGTAATTCATTATTATGTAACACTTTTTTCTTGCAAACCCATTTGCACCCTACTGGTTTTTTCCTTTCTGGCAGTCTTATGGGAGTAAACACCCTGATGTACATCCATAGATTTCATTTTCTCATCCATAACCACCTTCCATTTCTTTTGTTCTACTTTGGACAATAACAACATTTCATGATAACTTCAAGGTTCATGTCTTACACTGTATGTCCTGACTTCACCTGCAGTAAACCTTTCAGGAGGTGCACTCTTGTTACTCCTCCGATCTCCTAGGCATTATGGGTTCCTGTGTTACTGTTTCCGACCTCTCTTCTTCTATACCCATGTCATCTCTGCTTTCACGCTTTATCATAACTCTGTCCTCTTCTAACTCTTCATCTGACTCGGTCTTAGCTTCCGATAGATCTGAACTGTGCATTGGCATGAACATCTCATTATTAGCGTGTATCTTGTTCCAGTTTTGCTCTGCAAAACCAGCAGATCTTGAGATTACAATTCATTTAGTACCATCCGTAAATCTGTACCCCTTCATTCTTGGCTCATAGCCAACAAATTGAAGCTTTGTGGCCTTTGTCTGACCTTTACTCCTAGTAGCTTTTGGAATATGCACCCAGGCACAACTACAGAATGTTCTTACATGACTTAAAGACGGTTTTCTACCATGCATCAGGAAATACGGTGTTTCCTGTATTGCCTTGCTCCATAACCTATTAACAATATAATTTGCTGTTAATATGGCTTCTCCCCGGTAGAACTCGCTCCTGTCTGTAGCGCACCGTTTCGTCTTTCAACAACACTGTTTTCCGAAAATGAATAGGGTTCGTCTTTCTAGGCTTTATTTATTTATTTATTTATTTATTTATTTTATTTTTACATTCATATCCAACAACTCATTCAATGTACAGTCATATACAATTAGTTGGGCTTGCCCAGTCACACCCCCTCCTTTTAACTCTCTTCCCTCTTCTACCTTCTTCTACTTTTCAGAGCTTCCTCCCCTTCTCTTATCTACATCCTTTCCTCCCTCCACCCTCCACCTTCCTTCTCCCTCTTCTACCCCTCTTCTTCTCTTTCCTACCTCCTCCTCTCTCCTCTTTTCTCCCTCCCCACCATTCTAAAATGGTAGCTGGGCAGACCCGACCCTGCATTAATTATATTTATACATCTTCAATAATCCCTGTACATTAACTATCCTCTACCCTCAGCCCCCCCAGTTCCCCTCCCTCTTACCCCCCCCCAAACTTCCCAGAACAAAATGCAGGGTATCAAAACTAACAATCATAATCCAAAATAAATCTTAAATTATAATCTCTAGTCACTCCACACATAATCACACTCTCAATTCCCCTCTCCTTCAAAAATATATCTAATACAAAATATTTCCTAAATTTACTCATATGCTATTCGATATTTTTTTATCTGATACTTATTTTGAATATAATCAATCCACATTTTCCATTCTAAAATATATTTTTCTTGTGTATAGTCTTTCAAATAAAAGCAGAGATTATCTCAGTTTTTCTATGCTTTATGCCTAGTCTGTTTAACCACCTTTGAAACCTCTCAGACATAAACTGTCCCCTGTCCATTTGAATTTGACATACATTACAATCCCTGCTGACGTTCTACAAGTGTTACCCATTTTCTGAACTGTTGCAATACTTCAGTCTTATTTTTCGGTAAATATGACTAATATTAATATAAATGACTAATGAATATCTCACACCTCCTAAAGAGGGTGTCATAGGACCAGTCAGATCAGCATGAACTAATTGTAGTAGCCTGTTTGTAGTTCTAGCACTTTCCTTACTTACAGGATACGTTTCAACTTGATTCTTTACATACAGAACAATTCAAATATGCATTACATTTCTTCAATTTCAGCCTGTTGGCTATATCCGGCATTTTCCTCAACATGTTAAAGTTTGCATGCTCCAATATACTATGTAACAGGTGTATACAGTGGTCATGTGTAGAAACATTTTTAAATGCACGTGCTCAATTATGTTGCATTCCCAGAACATAGAGACCATCCTTTTTAATACCTTATGCACATATTTGTCCATTCTTCTTAATTGTATATAGTATATTATTTCATACCCCGCCCGTCTAACATGGATATACTTAATAAATTATGCTCTCGCAGAGTTAACTCTTGCAGTTGCTCTGCTGGCATCCTGGACTGTTGCAGATGTTGGTTTATGCTGAATGTTCTCTTCTCCCTTTCCTGGTCTCCTCTCCAGCTGTTTCTGCTCCTTCCAACAACCGACCAGTCACGTACACCATCGTTAAGTCCTCTTCTTGCATGGACTCAAGACTGTTCACAAGAATGTCCCATGAACTAAGCACTACATGTACTTGTTTGCCTCCATATATGTCATCCCCCTTTCTTCCAACTCGAATGTACGTCTCATGTTCTGCAAATGTTCTTTATTACTGTTGCTTTTATTCTGTTTCTGATGTGAATTCTGGTCTTTCACTGAACCTCTGAAAGTTGACCACTCAAGGGACCGAAGAAAAGTGGTCAACATACACGGAGGTAGTCAACATATGGAACAACTGCACTGATATGTACACATGCTTCATTTTGTACAGATTTTATTAGAGAATGTCATACAGAAACACACCATGAAAACACAGGAAAATCTACAACACTAGGTGGCAGACAGAGATCATCCAATTCCATATCAGGATGTTTAAAAAGAAATTTTTGCTTTTTGTAAGGGGGGAAAAAAGAGATAAAAATATTTTTTAAAAATGGCGAGGAATTTATTTCATAGTTTTAAAAAATACAAGGGATGTTATCTGGAGCTGTAAAATATTTTACTTGACTGGCTACTACTATTTTAAAAATGGCTGACTAATGAAAGTCGTGCTTAATATTTTCAATGGCAAAACTTTATGTTAAATGGTGTAGGTTTCAAATACAACCTCGGGTATGTTGGAGTAAATTGGAAGATTAGTTAATTAAATTTTAATCCAGTCACTTCCCTGAAGTTTTTCCCAAAAATTTGTTAAATTGCAAATTACAAAATAATACAGGTGTAGCAGATTTAGGTATATTGGCCTAAGTATGAATTCAATATGGATCCAACATTTCCAGTTCATAATCTGAAGCCAGTTGAGAATTTGAAACAAACATGGTTCTAAGAAGTCAGATAAGGTTTCTTAAAATTCAGATTCAATATTATCAGACAAGCCAATAACTTTAAAGTTTCAATGTGTCATTTCACCTTGTAATTCCACTAATTGTTAAGTGATGACCTTTTCCTCATCTCTACTGGAGCATTTCTCCATCTCGCGTATCCTAGATTTGTAATTTATTTATTTGTGTCAGAAGCATAAAAATTTTATGCTTAGGTACGAACATAAGAATAAAAAACGTGATTATTCTATTGGTTTCATTTAAGGCAAAATCTATTTGCCCAGCATGTGCCAATTTATACTAACTGGACAGGCCTATTCACTAGTAGAATAGCAGAGGGCTAGTTGCTGCAGTTTTAAGGGCCCTTAGTTTGGCTCCCCAGATAGAACTAGTTTTTTAGATTTCTTTCAAAATAGTTGGTCTATGCTTTCTTCTAACCCTGTCTCTGTTTCTTTATAGTTAATCTGTTATTCTTTTTCCAGATCTGTCAATAACTCTGAAAACTTAGTTGCTGCTACTCTTGTGGAGCGGAAATCCTGCTCCACCCTTTTTGTTTGTTCGACTTTCACTCTTCTACAACTATATAAGGGTAAATTCATTTGCAGAGGATTAGAGAGTTCTCACCTAGTGCAGCCATGTTGCTCTTTGATTTTTGTCTTCCCGTCTCGCCAAGCTGTCACAGCTTTGGGTCAGCCATGATGACCATCTTCTCTCCTGTCAGCTCCAAGAGGTTTCCCTTCGCTCTGGCAGGATATTGCCTTTCTCAGTGCAGTCTTTGGGGCTTCCCCTATAGCTTTCCTAACTCCTCCAGGATTAACAATGCCCATCAAGGGCCACCAGACAGGCAAAATGGGGTGGGAATAACGCAGCCCCATTTTCCCGCTCTGCTTCGCTGTGATACCACTCCCGGAAGTTCTTAAAGGCTTCTTAAATTCTCCCTTTCTTTCTTCCAGCTCGTTAAAGTTCTTAATTGCTGGAACAGGTTTTCTTAATTTCCTCTTACCCGCCACATCTTCTTTTCTCATTGTTTCTGGCTTCTGTTCTGCCAGGTATCAGTCATCATTTTTATCATGGCTACAGACCAGAATTAAAAATAAAAAAAAAATAATTGTAATATAAAGTACAATTATATATATAACATATATACATAATATATTAGTATATAACAAATAAACTAATATATTATGATTAGTGGTGGATTATCAGTGGGCAGTTAGACTGCCTCATTTTGCATACGGTATACTAAACTTTTGTTAACATTCAAAGAAGAAACTACTTCGTAGTGATCAGACAACAACAGTTGTAAATAGTAGATAACAGTATTTAGAAGTATTTTTAGAGGTGTTATAAAGTGGGCCCATCAATTCTTATAGAGGATTCAGTATTTATTTTTATTTATTTATTTATTTATTTTGATTTTTATGCCGCCCTTCTCCCGAAGGACTCAGGGCGGTGTACAGCCAGAATAAAATCCACAATATACACAATTAAAACAGAATTTAAAACAAAGCATATTACAAAAGTGGCCGACATTTAAAAAGTTTAAAACACTAAAATTAATAAATAACCCCAATTAAAATTTAGTAAAACTTTTAAGCCAGTCCCGCTTGAATAAATTCAGCTCACGGCGAAAAGTCCGAAGATCAGGCACTTGGCGTAAGCCAGGGGGAAGTTCGTTCCAAAGCGTAGGAGCTCCAACAGAGAAGGCCCTACCCCTGGGGGCTGCCAGCCGACATTGTTTGGCGGATGGCACCCTGAGAAGACCCTCTCTATGTGAGCGTACGGGTCAGTGGGAGGCATGAGGTAACAGCAGGCGGTCCCGTAAGTACCCGGGCCCTAAGCCATGGAGTGCTTTAAAGGTGGTAACCAGAATCTTAAAGCGCACCCGAAAGACCACAGGGAGCCAGTGCAGACTGCGCAGTAGCGGTGTTACATGGGAGCAACGCGTGGCTCCCGTTACTACTCGCGCAGCTGCATTCTGGACTAGCTGCAGCCTCCGGGTGCACTTCAAGGGCAGCCCCATGTAGAGAGCATTGCAATAATCCAAACGAGACATGACCAGAGCGTGAGTGACCGTGCATAAGGCATCCCGGTCAAGGAAGGGGCGCAACTGGCGAACCAAGCATACTTGGTGAAAGGCCCTCCTGGAGACGGCCGCCACATGATCATCAAATGACAGCCGCCCATCCAGGAGGACACCCAAGTTGCGCACCCTTTCCATTGGGACCAACAACTTGCCCCCAACAGTCAGCCGCGGTTGCAGCTGATTGTACCGGGGTGCCGGCATCCACAGCCACTCCGTCTTGGAGGGATTGAGCTTGAGTCTGTTTCTCCCCATCCAGACCCGTACGGCTTCCAAGCACCGGGACAGCACTTCGACAGCTTCGTTGGGGTGGTCCGGGGTGGAAAGGTACAGCTGAGTATCATCAGCGTACAGATGGTAACCCACCCCGAAACCACTGATGACCTCGCCCAGCGGCTTCATATAGATGTTGAACAAGAGAGGAGAGAGTATCGACCCCTGAGGCACCCCACAAGTAAGGCGCCTCGCGGACGATCTCTGCCCCCCTGTCAACACCATCTGCGACCGGTCAGAGAGATAGGAGGAGAACCACCGATAAACGGTGCCTCCCACTCCCAAACTCTCCAACTGGTGCAGCAAGATACCATGGTCGATGGTATCAAAAGTCGCTGAGAGATCCAATAGGACCAGGGCAGAGGAACAACCCCTATCCCTGGCCCTCCAGAGGTCATCCACCAACGCGACCAAAGCTGTCTCCGTACTATGACCGGGCCGGAAGCCGGACTGGAACGGGTCTAGATAGACAGCTTCATCCAGGTACTGGGGAAGCTGCCATGCAACTACACCCTCTACAACCTTCGCCACAAAGTGAAGGTTGGAGACTGGACGGTAATTCCCCAAAATAGCTGGATCCAGGGAAGGCTTCTTGAGGAGGGGTCTCACCACCGCCTCTTCACCAATGAAGCATTTATAATTCCCCGGAGCCAGCCTCGTGTCACTTCCTGAGTAGCCAGTACTAACCAGGAGGGACACGGGTCCAGTAAACATGTAGTTGCATGTAACCTCCCCAGCAACCTGTCCACGTCCTCGAGAGCCACAGAATCAAACTCATCCCAAACCACCTCAACAAGACGCGTCTCCGTCATCTCGCTTGGATCATCGCAATTTTGGTCCAAACTATCCCGAAGCTGAACGATTTTATCGTATAGATAACCGTTAAACTCCTCAGCACGTCCCTGTAAGGGGTCATCCCGTCCCTCCTGATGAAGGAGGGAACGGGTCACCCGAAACAAGGCACCCGGGCGGTTATCTGCCGATGCAATGAGGGTGGAAACGTAGGAACGTTTCGCCTCCCTCATTGCCACAAGATAGGTCTTAGTAAAAGACCTCACTAGTGTCCAATCAGTCTCGGAACGGCTAGACCTCCAGGTGCTCTCTAGGCGTCTTCTCCGGCATTTCATCTCCCTCAGCTCCTCGGAAAACCAAGGAGCCAGTTGAGATCTACGTCGGGTCAGAGGCCGGAAAGGTACGACACGGTCCAAAGCCCCAGCCGCGGCCCGTTCCCAGGCCGCAACTAGTTCTTCAGTCGTGCTGTGGGCAAGATCCTCAGGGAATGGCCCAAGCTCTGTCTGGAACCTCTCAGGGTCCATCAGGCACCTGGGACAGAACCAACGCATTGGCTCTGTCTCCCTGCGGTGGTGAGCGGTGGTCCGAAAGTCCAGGAGAAGGAGAAAATGATCTGACTATGACACCGGTTCCATCACTAAATCTCCTAATTCCAGATCATTAAACCACTGTCCAGAGATAAAAATCAAGTCTAGTGCGCCTCCCCCAATGTGTGTAGGGCCATCATTTACTTGAATCAGGTCCAGGCCGTCATGGAAGCCTGGAACTCCTGAACCACCGTTGATGACAGGCCGGCCGATGGCAAGTTGAAATCCCCCATGAGCAAAAGTCTGAGAATCTCAACCGCCATCCCAGCAAGCACCTCTAGTAGCTCAGGTAGGGCTGTAGTCACGCAGCAAGGAGCCAGGTACGCGATCAACAGACCCATCTGATTCCTATGGCCCCATTTCACAAGGAGGGATTCACAACCAGCTATCTGAGGCACAGTGGACTCTCTCGGCTCTAGGCTTTCTTTAATCACAACCGCCACCCCCCCCCACCCCTACCTTGGGCCCTTGGCTGAGGGAATGCACAGAAACCAGGAGGGCACAGTTCAACCAGGGGTACACCCCCCTCTGTGCCCAACCAGGTCTCCGTAATGCCCGTAAAGTCTGCGGACTCCCTCTGAATCAGATCACAAATCAAGGGAGCCTTATTAACCATGGACCGGGCATTGCACAGCATCAGTCGAAGACCCAAGCTCTGAGGGTCCTGACCATCCGGGGAATGAGTAAGATCTGAGGGGCCGGAGCATGTGATCGCATTTAAACATCGAACATGTGCTCCCAAAGAACGATACGGCCCCTTGCCTCCGCCATATCTGCCTCTCCCACTTACCGTACAGATGGAATGACACTCTATGCTCTGTACACTCCCCTCCCCCCTATCTTCGGACCGCTAAAGTAATGCCGTGAGCACGCACTGGGACTGGACATA
This sequence comes from Ahaetulla prasina, assembly GCF_028640845.1. Taxonomy (NCBI): domain Eukaryota; kingdom Metazoa; phylum Chordata; class Lepidosauria; order Squamata; family Colubridae; genus Ahaetulla; species Ahaetulla prasina. The sequence goes on from NC_080539.1 coordinate 147,503,276, forward strand.
CCCCCCCAGACGGGTTTCCCCCAACACCCGCCCTAACCCTCCCTCCCCTTAAAAATTCCCTATTTAAAAATCCCCAAAGGTCTTTCTCGACGCATGCCACCTCTGTGGGTCCCAAGACCCGTCATTGAGGCCAGCCCTAGGTAATGAAGCGGGCCACTCCTGCGAGGCGGGGGCACCTCGCAGGCGCAAGAGTTCATGTACGGAGTATAGTAGGATGTGAGCTATGTGCAGCCATGTAATCCTCGGCTTGTTCAGCTTCCCTTTGACTTGACTGGATTGTGTTTCTGCACCCAAGCCCTCAATCTGGTGCGGAGTACGGTAGAAACTAATTCTCCCCTGCTTTGGCTAGTGCAGGTGACTGACCATGTGGTCAACCGCTGCCCCTGATACCAGCGGTCTCAGGGATTTGTCTTCCTCAGCCCCGGACTTCTTGGATGCTCCTGGGGATTCATGCCACACCCCCTGTCTAATTGTCTGAGTTCCAGCTCAACTTCCTACGTTGAACCAATTTTCGACAGGGCCATTACAATTAATGGAAAGTCTTGTACCCATTACAAGGTTACATGGCAAGAGAGACATCACTCCAGCCCCTACTATCAATTGACTTTATATATAATATACAAATGGATGAAGACTGCTTAACATAGTGTAAGCCGCCCTGAGTCTTCGGAGAAGGGCGGGATATAAATGCAAATTTAAAAAAAAATCATTTCCCTTTGCGTGTGCTTTAGCTTTAACCAGTGTGTCTGTCTCAGTCTGCCCAAACACACTTGTAAGAATTTCTTTCCAAGTAGATACTGCCCTTTTTATTAAACACTTGTCTACTCCCAGTATCTACTAGGCCTCTCATAGTGATCCCACTAACTTTTGCTGGGTCCATTATATTTTTTTCCAGAGTTGCTTGCCCCTACTGCAGCCATTTCCTTCTTTCCCTCTGGCTTTTACAGTCCTTGGACAAATGGCCTTTTTTTGGCCACAAATAGAACAATTAAAGGTCTCTCTGAATTCCCATTGTGTTCCTGTGGATTGGGGTAGGAGCTTAAAGGCTTTTTAACCTCCTTTTCTTTTATGTCTTTCAGCTCCTTAAAGTTCTTAATTACTGGAACAAGTTTTCTTAATTTCTTCTTACTGGCCGCATCTGCTTCTCTCCTCTTTTCTGGCTTCTGTACTGCCTTTTTTTTATTATTATTAAGACCAGCATTAATCATTTTTTAAAAAAAATAATATAAAGTAGATGAATATATTACTTAACTTCTTCTAATATTCAGAGAAACTAATTTGTACTGATCTGACAACAACAGTTGTAAATAGAAGATATCTGTATTTTATAAGTATTTTTTTAGATAAGGTGTTAACAAAATCGGCCCATCAATTCTATATCGACAGCACCTTTTAGAAATGCCCCTTACTGATTTTGTTGTACTATAAAGGTAAAGCAAAACAAGATCTCCAAGTTGTCATTTCAAATTGAAAAACTCCACTTTTTTTGGTATTTGGTGCAGCAGTAAGAGCGAAGGTTTTTGTGGCTTTTAACTTTTCATGTATTCAAATTATGTTTATACTTTTTCCTGTTATCTTATATATGCTTGACAAAACAAACAAGTCATTGTTTTGGAGTTACCATTACCTGCACAGTAATGGCAATGCCCATGAAAATACAGTAGATGGCAGCGCCTTGCTGCCCTTGATAAAAAGTTAACCAGGGTTGGGTATGGCTAGTCTAAGAATTTGAAAACGACCATCAAGCAGTCAATCATAAACCATTTTCATACTATATTGTGGCCCAGAAAATTACTTGTGGATCCACAGTCAATAAATTGAGTTCACTTGGAATTTCAATTTATTTTCTTAACATCACTAAACACCATAGAATTAATTTCTGAATGAATACAATAAACATATGTAAATTCAAAGATTTATTTCCCCTTGGCAGTGCTATATGTAAGTAGCTCTTTCTACAGGTAAATTCTTTAAAATTTATTATTTTTCCTTACACTTCCATTGTTCTCTGGTAAACTTACTCTGAATTGCAGTTTAGAGGTCCGATTACAAATGTAAATACTTGCTTGATATTTTTCTCTCTCTCCCTTTTATCCATTTTTTGCCAGTTAACTCTTTCTATCCTTTGCTAATATTTAATACGTATATATCAACTATACTTTTCCTAGCTGAACGGATTGGCTGTGTCTAGATGCAAAGATATTAGCTAAGATTGATCCAGGTGCAAACTAAACTAGAAAGTACCCCCAGTAATTTCCTAACAACAATTGCTTTGAGATAGGAAAATGGGCTGGATAATTCCTTGCTATATATGTGAGAACATATATATAATCAGTCAAAGAGGTTGCCAAAAAAAAATGCTTTTAAAGGGTTCTGACTATCCCAGCTGAGCCATGTGATCATCAGAGGCTTTTTTTATTTTTAAAAGCATTGTTTCGGCCAAAGATGATGATTGCGCAGCTCAGCTGAGCATGGTGGGGGGTGCAGGGATTTTTGCTACCGGTTCTCCAAACCACCCGCCGCCATAACTGTCGGATCGGGCGTTTCGGTCCAAACTGGGAGCATTTCACCCCTGCATAAGGTATTCTGTTGCGGGCAGAGGAGTGGAGGACTCTTCTCTTGAAATTTCTGGACTTGCTCAATTGTATTGACGTCTGGTATACAGTGTGGGTTCTAGACAAATGAGCTGTATTCAAGAATAGGTCTAGCAAATGTTTTGTACGCTGTAGTTAGCATATTACAATATTACCAGAGAGGAAGCTACACAAGATTAGGTTAACAACTCTTAATGCCTTTTTGGCAATGTTACAATGGGCTCTGGCACTTCGATCATTAGAGACGAGTACTCCAAGGTCCTTGACAGAGTGAGGGTCATCTACGAGGTCGTAGCCTCCCAACTTGTATTTTGTGTTGTGATTTTTTTCGCCGATGTGTAAGACGACAGCATTTGTTGGTTGAGATTTGGAGTTGCCAATTGTTTGACCATTCTGACACAAAGTCAAAGTCTTTTTGAAGGGCAGCTGCATTGTCTGCAGCGTTTAATAGTTTAACATCATCTTCCAGCTCTGTAAAGTTCTTAATTGCTGGAACAGGTTTTCTTAATTTCCTCTTACCCGCCGCCTCTTCTTTTCTGGCTTCTGTGCTGCCAGGTATCCAAATTTTTTTATTATTATGGCCACAGACCAGCATTAATTTTTAAAAAAATAATATTAAAGTAGACAAATATATTAATAAACTTCCCCTAATATTCAAAGAATATTACTACTTCGTACTGATCTGACAACAAGAGTTGTAAATAGAAGATACCAGTATTTCATAAGTATTTTTTTAGATGAGGTGTTACAAAGTGGACCCATCAATTCTTAGAGGATTCAGTATAGTCGGATGTGAGCTGTGTGCAGCCATGTAATCCTCGGCTAGTTCATCTTTCCTTTGACTTGACTGGGTTGTGTTTCTGCACCCAAGCCCTCAATCTGATGGGAAGTACGGTGGAAACTACTCAGAAATTACTTCCTCTGCCTTGGTGGAGGCAGGCTCGGGAATTCTAGGAGTCAAATTCACAGGTTGTAAAGGATTAGTAGATGCCCAACCCTCCTTTACAATCCTGGTGCTAGTCACTTTAGGCAAGCCTGCCTTCTCACAGCAGGATGTTATTAAGTCTGATACTTCATAATAGGGCCCAAAAAAATATTTGAATAATTTATTGGGTTCTGTCACCACAAACTTAGCTGATTGATGCACTGTCTGAATTTATCCCACAATGAGTTTAAAAATAATTTAACAATCTGCCTTTTAGCGTGGTTGACTTAAATAGGCTCACACTTTCCATAGTCATGAACATACCGCTCTTTATCTTCTGTTTTCACCAGTCAGGATAGCCACTGGCTTCCTGCTTTTGTCTGAGATGCTTGTTAACCAGAGAACAAAGTGTTTTTCTTTCTTTCAAAATGCTGGACTTCATAGATTTTTGCAATCCTGTAGCCTTTCTCTACTGCAGGGGTGTCTAAGCGTTTTGCAAGGAGGGCCAGAATTGGTGAGGTGAAATTGTGTGGGGGCCGACCATTCAGCCTGACATTCTTTGAACCATTAACATTAAACGCAAATGAACAATTTTATGAAAGTCTAAACAAATAACTTAACTGCACTAATGTGAAGGGTGATACTGAGATCTCGACTGCATTATATAGGGCCAGGTCTGTCTCAAAAACAGTGGTTTGATGTGCAAGATGTCACGCAGGTGAAAGTCACTTAGTCTCGTCCTCATGTGGTTCTTGTTAATATTCTTAACCGAGAATGTCTTGTCGCACAAGTAGGTCGAAGCAAACAAGCTCAGCATTTTCTTAGCAAATGTTTGAATCTCTTGGAACCTGTCTATCCAGCTGGCGGTAAAAGTTGACAAGACTGTTGGTGCTGACTGCGATGCTCGGCGTCCCACTGCAGCTCAATGAGCTCCAGCTGCAGGTGGTCTGGAGCGTCATCAGGGTCCACAGAGAAAGGAGAGGAAAAAAGCGTGATCTCCTTTTCAATAGCTGCAAAATCCCGAAAGCGCTGTTGAAACTCCTCAGCCAGAGATGAGATGTCTGCTTCATTACCTCCTTATTTGTGCGCTCCTATTGTTCTGTGGAAAACTGGTCATTATTTCCTGCAGCAATGGGAAATGTGTGGTACTGGACTGTGTTTGTGACAGGTGCCTTTGGGAAAAAAAGCAGCTTAGTCCCAAAGGCTTCGATATGTGAATACAGTTGGCTTTCCACTGCATTTTGCCCCTGAAGGCTCGTGTTCAGCATGTTCAGTTATCGTGTTACATCAACAAAAAATCCAAAATAAGCCAGGCAAACAGGATCAGATCGCTCTGGCATTGGTTGCCCCTTTTTTGCCAATTTCCTAAGTCTGCTCCCCTTCCTTGTTCTTCACAATAGTGACTATTAGTGCTAAAGAGTTCCTCCATAATACCTCCATGTTGCTTTGTAACAAACCTTCTATATGGCTAAGGAACTGATCACCATTTGAGTCATGCATGCACGTCCTAAAACTAAAGAGGGGCCTGCTTAATTCCTCTGCATCTAGCCAAAGTTGCGTAAAATCATTGGGTTTTGCCTCCTTAGAAATACAGTACAAAACGAATAACATTTACAGCCTTTGTGAATAATCAAATACATTCAATAATTACAAATCTGTAACACTGATCGTATTCTATAGCATTGTAATGTCGAAATTCCCTCTGCCATGTTTGAATACTCTCCAGGTGCACAATCAATTGGTTTTGGCATGTTGACTATGAGTCTTCTGAGTTTTTTTTTTTTTTTAATTTATTTAAATTTGTATACCGCCCTTCTCCCAAAGGACTCAGGGCGGTTCACAGCCAAGTAAAAATACATAATACACTATAAATACAATTAAAATACAATTAAAAAACTTATTAAATTGGCCAGAATTAAAATGTAGAAATAAAACCTATTAAAAACCCATAAACTTAAAAAACGAACCCAGTCCAGCGCAGGTGAATAAGTGAGTTTTAAGCTCGCGGCGAAAGGTTCGGAGGTCCGGAAGTTGACGAAGTCCTGGGGGGAGTTCGTTCCAGAGGGCAGGAGCCCCCACAGAGAAGGCCCTTCCCCTGGGCGTCTGTCGCGCCGACGGCACCCTGAGAAGTCCCTCTCTGTGAGAGCGCACGGGTCGGTGAGAGGTATTCGGTAGCAGCAGGCGGTCCCGTAAGTAAGTGTTTGAATACTTCTACTGATTGAGTTTTTGAGATAGACTCTTCGCTAGTAATATCATTTTGGGTATCTCCTAAGAAGTTGTTTTTCATCACCTTTTTTGATTTTTTTACAGAGTGGCTCTGGATAAACAAAAATGACATATCTAAGCTCCATCATGGATTTTATGAATACCTATCTCCATATTTAGTAATCGTGTCATTAATCATTCACGTTGTATGTCGCGTGAAGTGGACAGTTGTGGCTCCATTTCCACCGGCGATCACCATGTGACAAAGTCAGGGCTAACCGCCCAGTGTCACCTCCACCATTTAAGCCTCTCCTCGGCCCTACCCAACCATCCATGTGTGCACCCCACCCCTCGCGCGGAAACTATCAGGCCCCAAATGGCTAGGCACCCCCGGTGTGCAGCCCCCCCCTGGCTTCTCAGCTATTTGGCTGCTTCACAGCTGTTTGGCTGCGGATTCAGCAGCAGCAACTGAGTCTGGCCTGTCCTCGTTCATCTGGCTGGTGTCCTTGCATTGTTTCGTTGATCCGGTCGGTATGGCGCTTGGTGGGCATGGCGCGGCTGCACTGATCTCCTTCCCCTCACCATAATGGCATCCCCGGGCCACCAGGCACATCAGGGCTTGACAGTCTGTTTCATTGGTTCCATCCATTTGGTCTTCATTTTGTAATCAACCCTATGGACAATGATGCAGTACAGTGGTGAAATTCAAAAATTTTCCCTACTGGTTCTGTGGGCTTGGCTTGGTGGTTATGTGAATGGGTGGCGTGGCTTGGAGGGCATGTGACTGGGCATAGCTTGTCATGTGACCAAGTGGGTGTGGCCAAGGCGACATCACCACTTTTCCCTTATGACCTACAAAAAGAAGAAATACCAATTATTTCGTGTATTTAATACTTGAATGAGAATAAACGAAGTACACAAAACAATAAAAGAGGTACCACCACGAACTGCAGAACCTGGGTGGGTGCCTATTTCCAAGGTTCCCTCATCTGTAACGTGTGTGGCCAGCTGGCCGCCTTACAATGACTCGTCCATTTGCTCAAACTGGATGGGTCGGGATAGCTTCCGGAGGCCCACCCCCAGGCTAGTGGTGACCCTTGTGTTCATCAAGCAGTGAGTGCACCCTGTATCTACCAGTGTTGTGCAATGTCGTCGCCTCCTTGCTTCTACCACTACCGGGATCACGAAAGGCTTAACTGGCATACTCGCTATCGGGTCAGACTCTCCGTCCTCCTTACTTCCACTGGTTTTTGGTCCTTCATGTGAGATAAGATGCCCCAAATACTTTTAAATACTCACAATACAGAAACAAGTCTGGTCCAAAATTCAAAGAGTTTATTTTAAAGAAAAAATGTTTGCAAAGGTGGCCTCCAAGTCTCTTTCCAAGTGGATTTGAGTACAAGGAGAGCAAAGTACAATAGTTAATCCATACATTTTACACCCCCTACACAATGCATGCCATACCTAAGAAACTCCCCCTAAACTCCTTATTCTACTAAGTCATTTCTTTTAGTCATTCTATATTCTAAAGGGGTCATCATGACAGTTTTCTTTGGAGGAACAGATCCCTTATCTTTGTTTACTGGTACCTTTGCCGTGGGCGGATGTTCCTATCTAACTTGAATTATAGCCTTGCTTTAGGAGTATGTTCCTGTTTTCCAAGAAAATTTGTAGCAAGCCATCATGTAGTGTTTCACTGTGTAAAATTTGTGGTTAATTTGAAACAGTAAAAACATAGCTTTTTAATACATTAAACACTTATAATAACACATTAAACACTTCTATAAAAGAGTAACTTATTCCCTTTTTTTTATTGAAAAAGTTTTTACAAAATTTTTTACCCCCCCTCACTCCATCCCCTCTCCCCCTCCAAAACCACCCTCCTCCCTCCCCCACCGACTTCCCAGAGCAAACACAAGGTATAGTTAAAAAAACAATAATCATACGCTAAGTTTTCCCTAACACAAATTATAATCCGCCCCTTCTTCTCAAATCCTAACTTCCCCCATACAAATCAAAGATAAATACATCCTAATCATTCAAAGGCAATCTGATATCTCTTAATCTGATATCTATTTTGCATATATTCAATCCATTTTTTCCATTCAGTTAGATATTTTTCTTCTGTAATGTCTTTCAAAAAGGCTGAGATTTTGGCCATCTCAGCCAAATTAGCAACTTTCAATATCTGTTCTTCTATTGTGGGTAACTCTTTTTTCTTCCAGTATTGTCCTATCAATAGTCTTGCTGCTGTTACTAAATTTAGAATCAACTTAGTCTCAATTACTGTACAGTCCGTAATAATTCCCAGTAAAAAAAATTGCGATAGGAACTTTATCTTCTTTTTCAAAACATTTTGTATAATCCACCAGATCTTTATCCAAAAAGCCTTAATCTTCTTACAAGTCCACCAAATATGAAAATATGTAGCATAATCACAATTACATCTACAACATTTTGCTTGCATATCCAGATACATGCATGATAATTTCTTAGGCTCTAAATGCCACCTATAAAACATTTTATAAAAATTTTCCCTTAAGTTCTGTGCTTGCATAAACTTAACATTTCTAACCCAAATTTTTTCCCAAGTTTCCAAAAATATTGGTTCCTGAATATTTTGTGCCCATTTTATCATACAATCCTTTACTAAATCCCTTTCAGAATCTATTTCTATCAACACATTATACAATCTCTTTATATGCGCCTGGGTTTGATTTATAATTTGTTTTACCAACTTTTCTTCATTCTGCATGATGCCAATTTTCTGATCTTTTTTCCACCTAGCTTGTAAATTGCCCATTGAAACCAAATATAATTTCTCCCTTCTTCTTTTAATGTATGCAAGGATTTTAATTGTAAATTATCTCTCTCAGTATATAAAAGATCTTTATAAGTAATCATTTCCTGTTTCTGTTCTATATTTATATTCTCTATTGCATGCCTGGGATTTGCCCAAATAGGAATTCTGTAGTTTAACTTGTGATAATATTTCTTCCAGACCCACAGAAGAGCAATTCTTAACACGTGGTTCTTAAAGGCTCTATCCACTTTTTTATCATACAATAAATATGCATGCCATCCATATAATAAATCATAACCACCTATATTCAAAATCCTTTCCTCCATTAAATTAAACCAATCACTTATTACAGAAAGAGCAGCTGCTTCATAATATAATTTAAAGTTGGGCATTTTTAAACCTCCTCTTTCCCGTATATCTTGAATTATTTTCATTTTAACTCTCGCTTTTTTACCTTCCCATATAAATTTATTAATTCCAGTCTGCCATTCTTCCAAATTTTTATCTTTTTTAATTATTGGTATCATCTGAAACAAAAATAAAAATCTAGGTAAAACATTCATTTTAATAGCTGCTATTCTCCCCAATAATGATAATTGTAATTTTTTCCAACTGCGCATTTCCTTCTGAACTTTTTGCCATAACACCTCAAAGTTATTCTTATACAATTTCACATTTGATGAAGTAATATAAACCCCTAGATATTTAACCTTTTTTACAATTTCAAATCCTGTTGTTTCCTCTAATTTTTCTTTCTGTTGTCTAGTCATATTTTTTGTTATCACTTTTGTTTTATTCTGATTTACTTTAAACCCTGAAACCTTTCCATATTGATCAATTATTTCTAACAAACATACACTTGAGTTTATAGGATTTGACAAAATAATCACCAAATCATCTGCAAACGCTCTCACTTTATACTCACGTTGTCTAATTTTAATTTCCTCTATCTCCTTTAACTCTCTTACTTTATCCAGTAATGGCTCCAGAGTTAAAATAAACAATAATGGTGATAAAGGACACCCCTGTCTTGTTCCTTTCGCAATCTTAAAAACTTCTGTCAAACTACTATTAACTATTATCTGGGCTGTTTGCTCTCCATAAATCGCCCTAATTATTTTCATAAAACAATCTCCAAATTGCCTTTTGTCTATTAATTTAAATAAAAATTCCCAGTGCAATCAATCAAAGGTTTTCTCTGCATCCAAAAAAATAAATGCTGCTGAAGTCTGATTTTTCTTTTCTAAGTATTCCAATAAATTTACAATCTATCTAACATTATTCCTCATCTGCCTCCCCTTTATAAATCCCGATTGATCAATATGAATTCTTTGTTGCAGAACTAACATTAATCTATTCGCTATTATTTTAGCAAAGATCTTATAGTCATTATTCAAAAGTGAAATCGGCCTATAATTCCCAGGTTTAGAACAATCCTGTTGTTCTTTTGGTATCAATGAGATAAAAGTAGTTCTCCATGATGGGGGGTATTCCCCCTCCTAATTGTATCTGATTAAATAATTCCTTAAGTGGGCCTACTATCTCATTCTGTAAATTTTTATAATAAATTGCTGTAAGTCCATCCATACCAGGTTTTTTCCCCATTTTTAATTGTTTTATTGCCAAAATAATTTCTTCAGAAATTATAGGCTGATTCAGTTCTTCCCTTTGTTCTAAAGTTAAGCCTTTAGCCTTATACTCTTTCAAATAATTATCAATATACATGTTCAAGATTGTATCTTTGGCATATAAATTTGTATAATATTCTAAAAAAGCTTTTTTAATTTTATCCTGTTGATATCTCTCTTTACCTTTATATTCTATTTTTTACTATAATACGTGCTTTTTGTTTTTTCCTTAACATATATGCTAACCACCTACCAGGTCTATTTGCATTGCAAAAGGTATTATGTTTAGCATACTGAATATTTGTTGCCACCTGGTCTGCCATTATCATATTAAATTGACTCTGTAATATCTTTATTGCATCTTTAAGTTTTTGATCATGTGGACCATGTATTAATAATTGTTGTTTCTTTTGAATTTCCTCTTCTAAATACCTACGCTGTTTTTGTTGCTTACTCCTCTGTTTATTAATCATATATTAAAACTCCTCTCATAAATGCTTTACTCGCGTTTCAAACCATTTCTATCGATGTTCCCCTATTCAAATTATCATCAAAAAATTATTTCAATTGTTTTTTACATTGATTTACATTATCTTCATATCTAAACAAATTTTCATTTACTCTCCATGTTCTTCTGCCACCCTTTTCTTGTTGCAATTCCAACCATACTGGACTATGGTCAGATAAGCACCTTGAAAATACCTTTGTTTTCTTCACCCTAGAAAGCAAATCATTGGTGGTTAATATAAAGTCAATACATGAAAAAGATTGATGCCTATCAGAAAAAAAAGTATAATCTCTATCTTCAAGATTCCGCATTCTCCATACATCTCTCAACTCAAAATCTTCCATCATCTCAAAAAAAGATTTGGGCAGCTTAGCATTTGTAGGGATTTTCTTAGAATTCTCTTATCCTTTTGGGTATCTATTACACCATTCCAATCCCCTAGTATAATAAACGGTTTATAATCCCAAAGGGTCAGTTTATCATGCAAGATTCTGTAGAATTTTTCTTGTTGCTGGTTAGGTGCATATATATAATCAAGAATGTCTTTTTTCCTTCTAATACAAGTTAAATAGCAATATATCTCCCTTGGATATCTACTTCAATTAATTTAGCTTGTATATCTTTTCTCAAATAAACCACTATACCATTTTTCTTATCCAAGGCTGAAGCAATGAAGTGTTTAGCTAGTTTTGAGTTTATTAGGTATTTTTGATCTGATAGTTTAATATGTGTCTCTTGTAAACAAATCACATCAGTTTTAAATTGTCTCAAATAATGAAATATTTTTCTTTTCTGCGCTGAATCCAAACCATTAACATTCCAAGTCAGGAATTTATTTGCCATCACTGGCCTCACAAAGCTTTTGAGCAATCAGCTGAAGATCCTCACTCCCCTTTGTCTTTGGCCTCGCTTCTCCCACTGCTTTTGTAATAGAATCGTGGCTTTTACTTTGAAGTTGATCCTCCTTTTCTTTACGCTTAATAGCCGCCCTTGTCATCCTTTGTTCTTGTGGCTGTTCCTGGGATAATAACATCAAAGGAACCAAGTCGGCTTCCACACTCGTTTGCCTCTCTTGTGGGCTTTTATCTGTTGCTTTTGGGTCAACTTTCAGCACATTAAAGGGGAAGTTTTTGCTTTCAACATAGTTTCAATACGATATCTCCTTCCTTGAAAAAAAACTGTGAGACCGACTGGAACCTCCCATCTAAATTGAATCTGGCATTTCTTAAGTTCTTGTGTAAAAAATATAAACTCTTTCCTATCTTTTAACATCTTAGGGGAAATCTCTTTCAGAACCATTACCTCTTGTTCTCCTATTTGTAACTTTTTCTGATATGTGACTTGCAGAATTTGATTTCTCATTGTTCTTGTCAAGAGACAATGTCTCTTGGCAATTTTTTTTGTCTAGCAATCCATGAATTAACCCTATATACTTTATCAATTTTAAAAACAACCTCTTGTGGATCACATCCTAGCATTTCAGCCAAAGCTTCTGATAGGATTTTCTTAAGGTCCTCATCCTTTACTTCCTGCAAGCCTCTGATTCTCAAAGCCCCCTCCATCGCCCTGTATTGTAACACCACCACCTGATCTTCATTTTTATCCACTTTTATTTGCAATTCTACCATTTTATTTTCTAAATACTGATTAGATTGATTAATTTCTCTTTCTCTTCCAAAATCTCCAGATTCTTTTCCAAGCCTTGAAAAGCCATCAAAATATCATCTATTTTTTTATTATTTTCTTTCATTTCCTCTCTAGTCAGTTCAATATGGTTCATAACTTCTTTAAACCTTTTTTCAAATATTTTTGTCTGTTCTTTAAACATATCTTCCATACCCACTTCAGATCCCCTTCTTGAAGTGGGTTTAGGTGGCTTAGAAGCCATTTCAGGTTCCAAATTAAAATTCAGTTATAAAGTCAGAATCAAAAAAATATATATAAAAACAACCTTTTCCATCTTCTATCTTCCTTTCAATATAGGAGAGCCGCTTTATTACAGTCCACAAATACACTCTCCACTTGTTTACACAAACAACTTCTGACTTTCACTTCCTCTCAGACGCTATTTTCAGCAATCTTAATTAAAACGATAAAAAGTTTCTTTTCTTAAACGGTAGAAGTCAGGTTCAATACTTGCAATCCCAATGATCGATCACCTGTGTTTGTTCCGTCTGCATCCAGAAATCCCAAAGAAGAAGAAAAATCACTCGTGCAGAGGTGGTCACTTTCTTCTTTTCCTGCTGCTGCAGGAGCGCGCTGGATTCAGAGGTCAGCAGAGTTATGCGGGACTCAATCCTCCGAGGCTTCACTTTCAAAAAGCAAAGCCTCTGGGGAGAAAAGCCGGCTGTTTTCGCTGGCTTTTATGAAACCGCATGGGGCGCCTCTTCTGATAGTATAAATCTTTTGCCTTTTACGATATGCAGTTTTTGTCCGTCACAGAGCCTGCAGAGCAACTCCACCCACTTTTATCCCCTGTGGGGAATGGCTCAGTGACTCAGTAATCTCTGGTCCTTCCACACCTCTTCCTTTGCTGTGCACATCTCTCCCTCCGATGCTGCCTTGGATCAATCCAAGATTAACTTTCATCACTCCCTATTAGTGGGTGCTCCGACATGCCTTCCTCCAGGCCTTCAGCTAGAACCTGAGGCATTGCCAGAAAGGAGGGTCCTGGAGAGGGAGGCCTTGTCAGCTCCTCCCCATCACTTTCAGAGTCATCTTCCTATGTGAGGACAGGCTCGGGAGCCAGAGTTACAACACCGGCGGCAAATGGCCTCCCTCTAATGACAGGATGCCTTCAGGTGCTGACTCCCGCAACTGGCACATGGTTGCCTTTTTGTGCTCTCTTGCACTTTTTTGGTCAGTGCGGTATACTTCATCTCCGCTTTCATCGGCTTACTTATCGTGGCAGAGGTTCCTCATGTATCATGGCCGTTGGCTTCACGGCTGCTGGCCCTGTGGCCAGCTTTTGGAGTGACTGCTGTTTTGTTTGACGACTCGGTTGCCGGAGCTTCATCAAGTGGCAGCCTGCAATGTCAAATTGGTTTTGGCCAAAAGTCTCCATTGGGGTCGGAGATCCTTTATGCCTCAAATGATCTGATCGATCAAAATATCGTCAAAGTCTCTGAATTCACAGTGCAGCAGCCTTCCTGAGCACTGTGACCTATTGATTAATGGACTTGCCATCCTGCTGAACTCTATTCCGGAATTCATAACACCGCACTGTTTTTGATGGTGCCATGGCATAGTGCATCTTGAGTGCATTTTGCAGCACTTGCCAAGTACCGAATGTACCGGCGTTGGCTCAGACAGGGCTTTGGCAGTGTCGAAGACATCGTGCCCACAGTGGCTCAGGAATAGGGCTCGCTTTCGGTTATCCGGAAACCCGAGGAGGTCATTCGCTTCCATGAAGCACTCAAATCTGGTCATATATGTGACCCACTTCTCCTTTGCCGGGTCGAACGGCATTGGTGGGTGGAATGCCGTCATGCTTGATGCACTTTGGTCTGCTTGAATTTGGCATGCAAAATGATCACGGTTCGCTATTTGCCACTGGGCTGGATTGTCATTGTCAGCTCTCCATATCTCTCAGAATCCCACCCTCGTCGCCAGTGTTAGATTTGTGGATAGAGAGATAGACTAGCTTCAACACCTCTTTTATTCACAACTATGTACAATCCAGCAGCTAGCCTCTCTGACAGCCAGCCCTTTTATAGGGAGCTGTCAGGAGAGCTATCCAATCATATTCGAGTTATTTTTCCCGCTTGAAAAGCAGACCAGAGTGAAAACTATTGTGGCCAATATCTAACACATTTGTAAAACTGAACAGAGAACTTCCATTTTATCAATATGAAATGCACCTATTTAATATAACAAAATTATAAATGCTTATTTAATTATAACAACATTGTAAATACTTATTTAATCATTACAAAATCTTTAAAAGTTTTTTAATTGTAAAAAAAATAGCCATTTTTATTTATTTATTTATTTATTTATTTTATTTATTAAATTTGTATACCGCCCTTCTCCCGAAGGACTCAGGGCGGTTCACAGCCAAGTAAAATAGACAATACAATATAAATACAATTAAAATACAATTAAAAAACTTATTAAAATTGGCCACAATTTTCATTTCAATCTGAGACCAGTCCCGAGTTTTAATTGCTGTGACAGATGAAAATATCTTTTCATACAAATACGTTGTAGAAATGCTGCTGGTATGCCTGCGCAAGGTCTAATTTTGCAAATAGGAGTCCGGGGCTGAGGGAATGCAATAGTTGCTGGACTACGGGCACTCGGTACGCGCTCTGCTGGAGTGCCTTATTTATCGTGCACTTGTAGTCTGCACAGATGCGCACTGACCTGTCACTCTTGGTCATTTTTCTTCTTCATTGCATAATGGTAGCAGATAGCCGGCCAGCCCCATCTCCTCTGCCTGCTAATTTGGCTGTTTGATTGATGTCTCCAACACTGAGTGCTCACCCTCCAAGGATATCGCATCTGTCTCCCTATCATTGTCAGATTCAGATTCCAAAGTCCCGATGATGTAGTTCTTGATTTCTTTTATTATTTATTTATAAAATTTATTTGCCACCCATCTTGCATCCAATGACTCTGGCGGTTTACAACATAAAAACATTGAAAAATGTTAAGATAGAAGCTTGGTAGTATAGTTCCGATTCTGGAAGTGCTAATCCCCCTCGTCTTTCGTGTCTTGTAAAAGTTTGAGTCTAATTCTCGGCCTTTTCCCCTGCCATATAAATTTAGTAACTATTATTTAGGGCTTCAAAAAAATTTTTCCCTAATTTTATTGGGATAACCTGAAACAAAAATAGTATCGGTGTATTCATTTTGGTCATGGTGATCCTCCCTAAAAATGAGATTTGTACATTTTTCCAATTTTCTAGGTCTTTTTTTAGTTGCTGTAGAATTTTATCATATCCTCCTTGATTTGGGGAACATTTTGCTGGAAGCCAAATCCCTAAATATTTTATGTTCTTGGTTGTTTGTATTTTTATACTACTTTCCAATTCTTTTTGTTTCTTTGTAAGTTTTTTAATTATTAATTTAGATTTATTTTTGTTCTTAAGTCCCGCTACCTCACCAAATTCTTCTATTTTTTGTATTAGTTTTGGTCCAGATTCTAATGGTTCCTCCAGTATAAACACCAAATCGGCAGCAAATGCCCGGACCGCATATTCTTCTTTCTTAATTTTTAGACCTTTTAATTCTTGATCTTTCCTAATTTTCATCGAAAGTGTTTCTAGTGTTAAAATAGAAGTGGAGAGAGTGGGCACCCTTGTCTCACTCCTTTGGTTATATCGAATTGTTCTGTAGTGTTCTCATTCATCATTACCCTTGCTGTTTGTTTAGTATAATTCTTTTCTATCTTTTCAAAATTTGTCCCAAATTCCATAAATTTCAATAGCATTATTATAAATTTCCAATTCAAATTGATGAATGCCTTTTGGGCATTAACAAAAACCAGTGAAGCTTCTTTTTCAGGATGTGTTTCATAAAATTCCAGAGAATTCATTATTTATTTATTATTTATTTTATTAATTATATTTCTATACCGCCCTTCTCCCGAAGGACTCAGGGCGGTTTACAGCCATATTAAAACCATTTCTACAAACATTAAAATAAGATAAAATAAAATATTTAAATTTGGCTGATACTATAAAACTCCCAATTAAAACTATCAGGCCAGTCCATGTTTTCAGCTCATGTTGAAAAGTCCGGAGATCGGGGAGTTGGTGCATGCCTGATGGTAGTTCGTTCCAGAGGGTTGGAGCCCCCACAGAGAAGGCCCTCCCCCTGGGGGTCACTAGCTGGCATTATCTAGCTGACGGCACCCGGAGGAGGCCCACCCTATGGGAGCGCACTGGTCGCTGGGAGGCCGTCGGTTGCAGTAGGTGGTCCCATAAGTAACCAGGTCCCATGCCATGAAGCGCTTTGAAGATGGTCACCAGTACCTTGAATTTATTTATTTATTTATTTTTCACATTTTTATACCCTAGGGACTCAGGGCAGTTTACAGCCAGATAAAATATACATATAAATACAAAATAAAACATCAATTAAAAAACTTATTACATAAGGCCAAATATTTAAAAATAGCAATACAAATAATAAAACCCCATTAAAACCAAATTTAAAATTCTAGTCCAGTCCTGCGCAGATAAATAGATGTGTCTTAAGCTTGCGGCGAAAGGTTCGAAGGTCAGGAAGTTGGCGGAGTCCTGGTGGAAGTTCGTTCCAGAGGGTGGGAGCCCCCACAGAGAAGGCCTTTCCCCTGGCTGTCGCCAGTCGGCACTGCCTGGCCGATGGCACCCTGAGGAGTCCCTCTCTGTGAGAGCGCACGGGTCGGTGAGAGGCATTCGGTGGCAGCAGACGGTCCTGTAAGTAACCCAGCCCTATGCCATGGAGCGCTTTGAAGATAGTTACCAGAACCTTGAAGCACACCCGGAAGGCCACAGGTAGCCAGTGCAGTCTGCGCAGGAGAGGTGTCACATGGGAGCCACGAGGGGCTCCCTCTATCACCCGCGCAGCCGCATTCTGAACTAACTGGAGTCTCCGGGTGCTCCTAAAGGGGAGCCCCATGTAGAGAGCATTGCAATAATCTAGACGAGATGTCACGAGAACGTGAGTGACCATGCATAGGGCATCCTGGTCTAGAAAGGGGCGCAACTGGCGAACCAGGCGAACCTGGTAAAAAGCTATCCTGGAGACGGCCGTCAAATGATCTTCAAAGGACAACCGACCATCCAGGAGCACGCCCAAGTTGCATACCTTCTCCATCGGGGCCAACGACTCGCCCCCGATAGACAGCCGCATCTGCAGCTGACTGTACCGAGGTGCCGGCATCCACAGCCACTCCGTCTTGGAGGGATTGAGCTTGAGCCTGTTTCTCCCCATCCAGACCCGTATGGCTTCCAGGCACCGGGACAGCACTTCGATAGCTTCGTTGGGGTGGCCCGGTGTGGAGAAGTACAGCTGAGTATCATCAGCGTACAGCTGGTACCTCACACCAAAGCCACTGATGATCTCACCCAGCGGCTTCATATAGATGTTGAACAGAAGGGGCGAGAGAATCGACCCCTGCAGCACCCCACAAGTGAGGCGCCTCGGGGCCGACCTCTGCCCCCCGACAACACCGTCTGCAACCGATCGGAGAGATAGTAGGAGAACCACCGATAAACGGTGCCTCCCACCCCCAATCCCTCCAACTGGTGCAGCAGGATACCATGGTCAATGGTATCAAAAGCCGCTGAGTGGTCTAATAGGACCAAGGCAGAGGAATTGCACCCAGAAGATCACCGGAAGCCAGTGCAGCCTACGCAGGAGTGGTGTTATATGGGAGCCTCGATCTGCTCCCTCTATCACTCGCGTGGCCGCATTCTGGACCAGCTGAAGCCTCTGGGTGCTCTTCAAGGGAAGCCCCATGTAGAGAGCATTACAGTAGTCCAGACGGAGGTGACAAGGGCATGGATGACCATGCATAGGCATCCAGGTCTAAGAAGGGATGCAACTGGCATATCAGGCGGACCTGATAGAAAGCTCCTCTGGTGACAGCTGTCGTTTGTTCTTCCAATGACAGCTGTGCATCCAGAATGCCCAGATTGCGGACCTTCGCTGTGGGGGCCAGTGACTCGCCTCCCACAGTCAGTGATGGAATCAGCTGATTATACCGGGATGCCGGCATCCACAGCCACTCGGTCTTGGACGGGTTGAGCCGGAGCCTGTTTCTCCCCATCCAGACCCGCACGGCCTCCAGACACCAGGACATCACTTCGACGGCTTCGTTGGGGTGATTTGGGGTGGAAATGTACAGCTGCGTATCATCAGTGTACAGATGACACTGCACCCCAAAACCACGGATGATCTCGCCCAGCGGCTTCATATAGATGTTGAACAAGAGGGGCGAGAGGAATGACCCCTGTGGCACCCCACATAGGAGGTGCCTCGTGGTTGACCTCTGCCCCCCCACCAACACCGTCTGCGACCGGCCCGAGAGAAAGGAGGAGAACCACCGAAAAACAGTGCTTCCCACCCCAACCCCTCTGGCCGCTGCAGCAGGATACCATGGTCGATGGTATCGAAAGCCGCCGAGAGTTCTAATAGGACCAGGGCAGAGGAGCAACCCCTGTCCCGGGCCCTCCAGAGATCATCAACCAACGCGACCAAAGCTGTCTTTGTGCTGTACCCAGGTCGGAAACCGGACTGGAACGTGTCCAGATAGGCGGTTTCATCCAGGTACAGAGGGAGCTGGTAAGCGACCACACTGTCAACAACCTTCTCCACAAAGCGAAGGTTGGAGACCGGACGGTAGTTCGCTAAAACAGCTGGATCCAGGGAAGGCTTCTTGAGGAGGGGTCTCACCACCGCTTCTTTCAAGGCAGTCGGAACGACACCCTTTCTCAAAGAAGCATTAATAATTCCCTGAAGCCAGCCTCGTGTAACCTCCTGTGTGGCTAGTACCATCCAGGAGGGACACGGGTCCAGTAAACATGTGGTTGCCCTCAACCTCCTCAGTATCCTGTCCATTCCTCAGAAGCCACAGGGTCAAACTCCTCCCAGCTGGCAACCTCAAGACCTGCCCCCGTCGACCTGTCTGAATCTACCCAGTCCCCTCCCGAATCTGAGCGATTTTCTCAGACAGATACTGTACAAAATCCTCAGCACGACTTTGCAAGGGGTCCTTCCTAGCCCCCTCGGCGAGAAGGGAGCGGGTCACCCTAAACAAGGCGGCTGGGCGATTATCTGCCGATGCAATAAGAGCAGTGAAATACTCCCGTTTCGCCGCCTTTATCGCCACTAGATAGGTCTGAATATAGACCTTACTAGTGTTCGATCAGAGTCGGAATGGCTGGCTCTCCAGACACTCTCTAGGCGTCTTTTCCGGCGCTTCATCTCTCTCAGCTCCTCGGAGAACCAAGGAGCCGGTCGAGAACAGCGCTGGGTCAGAGGCCGCAAAGGCACGACATGGTCTAAGGCCCCCGCCGCCGCCGCCACCCTTTCCCAGGCAGCGACGAGTTCCTCAGCCGAGTTGTGGGCCAGGGCCTCAGGAATAGGCCCAAGCTCCATCAGGAACCTCTCCGGGTCCATCAGGCACCTGGAACGGAACCAACGTATTGGTTCCGACTCCCTGCGATGGGGGTAGGCGGTTCGAAGGTCCAGTCGAAGAAGAGAGTGATCCGACCATGACGAGGGTTGGACGACTAAATCCCTTTCAACCAAATCACTCAGCCATTGTCCAGAGACAAAAATTAAGTCCAGCGTGTTTCCTCCGATGTGAGTGGGGCCCTCAACTAATTGGATCAGGTCCAAGGCCAGGCGTGGAGGCCCTGAACTCCTGAGCCACTGCTGATAATAATAATAATAATAATAATAATAATAATAATAATAATAATAATAATAATAATAATAATAATAATAATAATAATAATAATAATGATGATGATGATGATGATGATGTTTTAATTTGTATACCGCCCTTCTCCCGAAGGACTCAGGGCGGTGAACAGGCAAATAAAATACAAACAGAAACATACACCATAATTAAAACAACCCTTAAAAAACTGATTCAAATTTGCCAGAAAATTTAAAATAACATTACACCCCATAAAATTACAGAAATTTAAAACCCATCAAAATTCAATTGAAATTTAAAATTTAGAATTTAAAATCAGGCCAGTCCAGCCATACGAAATAAATAGGTTTTAAGTTCGCGGCGAAAGGTCCTAAGGTCAGGTAGTTGTCGAAGCCCGAGGGAAAGCTCGTTCCACAGGGTAGGAGCCCCCACAGAGAAGGCCCTCCCCCTGGGGGCCGCCAGTCGACACTGTTTGGCTGACGGCACCCTGAGGAGTCCCTCTCTGGGAACGCACCAGACGCTGGGAGATAGAGGCCGGCAGTAGACGGTCCCGTAAGTAGCCCGGTCCTAAGCCATGGAGCACTTTAAAGGTGGTAACCAATACCTTGAAGCGCACCCGGAAAAGAAAAGGTAGCCAGTGCAGTCTGCGCAGGATAGGTGTTACGTGGGAGCTCCGAACCGCTCCCTCAATAACCCGCGCAGCCGCATTCTGGACTAGCTGAAGTTTCTGGGTGCTCTTCAAGGGGAGCCCCATGTAGAGAGCATTGCAGTAGTCCAGACGAGAGGTAACGAGAGCATGAGTGACCGTGCATAGGGCATCCCGGTCCAGGAAGGGACGCAGCTGGCGGATCAGGCGAACCTGATAAAAAGCTATCCTGGAGACGGTCGTCAAATGATCTTCAAAGGACAACCGACCATCCAGGAGCACGCCCAAGTTGCGTACCTTCTCCATCGGGGCCAACGACTCGCCCCCGATAGACAGCCGCATCTGCAGCTGACTGTACCGAGGTACCGGCATCCACAGCCACTCCATCTTGGAGGGATTGAGTTTGAGCCTGTTCCTCCCCATCCAGACCCGTATGGCTTCCAAACACTGGGACAGCACTTCGACAGCTTCGCTGGGGTGGCCCGGGGTGGAAAAGTACAGCTGAGTATCATCAGCGTACAGTTGGTATCTCACCCCAAAGCCACTGATGATCTCACCCAGCGGCTTCATGTAGATGTTGAACAGGAGGGGTGAGAGAATCGATCCCTGCGGCACCCCACACATGAGGCACCTCGGAGTCGATCTCTGCCCCCCTGTCAACACCGTCTGCGTCCGGTCAGAGAGGTAGGAGGAGAACCACCGATAAATGGTGCCTCCCACTCCCAACCCCTCCAACCGGCGCAGCAGGATACCATGGTCGATGGTATCAAAAGCCGCTGAGAGGTCTAATAGGACCAGGGCAGAGGAATAACCCCTATCCCTGGCCCTCCAGAGATCATCCACCAGCGCGACCAAAGCTGTTTCCGTACTGTATCCGGGCCGAAAGCCGGACTGGAACGGGTCTAGATAGACAGCTTCATCCAGGTACTGGGGTAGCTGACATGCCACCGCACTCTCTACAACCTTCGCCGTAAAGCGAAGATTGGAGACTGGCCGGTAATTCCCCAAAACAGCTGGGTCCAGGGAAGGCTTCTTGAGGAGAGGTCTCACCACCGCCTCTTTCAAGGCAGCGGGAAAGACCCCCTCCCGCAAAGAAGCATTTGTAATCCCCCGGAGCCAGCCTCGTGTCACCTCCTATGTAGCCAGTACCAACCAGGAGGGACACGGATCCAGTAAACATGTGCTGAGCGAAGGCAGGTTGAAATCCCCCATAACAATAAGTCTGGGGGTATCAACCTCCAGCCCGGCTATCACCTCCAGCAGTTCAGGAAGGGCCGCTGTCACGCCGCAAGGAGCCAGGTACGTGATCAGCAGGCCCACCTGTATCCCCCAACCCCACTTCACAAAGAGGGATTCACAGCTGGCTATCTGTGGTACAGTGGCCTCCCTTGGCCGCAGACCTTCGTTTATAACAACCGCCAACCCCACCCCATCCCTACCCTGGGTCCTCGGCTGATGGAACGCACAGAAACCTGGTGGGCACATTTCTATAAGGGGTACCCCCCCTTCCGGGCCCAACCAGGTTTCTGAAATGCCAATCAGGTCTGTAACCCCCTCCTGTATGAGATCGTAAATGAGGGGGGCTTTATTTACAATGGACCTGGCATTGCATAGCATCAGCCAGAGATCCAGGCTCTGAGGCTCATCGCCACCGGGATACGGGAAAAGTCAGAGGGACCGGAGTGCGGGATCGTTCACAGATAATGACCCCGCACTCCCCAAACTTGATACAGTCCCCTGCTTCTGCCATATCTGCCCCTCCCAGTTACAGTGCCGATGGAAAAATACTCTGGTGTGCTAGCACCCGCCCCTATCCCCGACTCCAAGCATATACTATCTGCGACGCGAGCACTCGCAGGATCTGACCAACCCTTTATCCCCCCGCCCGATGGGCTATTTATGCTACCCCCAAACCCATCGTTACTCTCCCTCCCCTTAAAATTCCCCTTAAAAATACCTTTAAAACATTTAGTTAAAACCCCCCTAAGTTTCCTATTTTTCGCATGCCATCTCTCGGGATTCCAAAACCCCTCATCAAGATGGGCCCTCGATAATGTGGAGGGCCAAACCTGCGAGAGGGGGGAATCTCGCAGACCAAGAAGGTCAACCGCTGAAAAAGTCTGCATGATGAGACCCGGCGGGTAGTCCCATCCTAGCCGGTCGAGATGGAATCGCCAGCTCTCCAGGTGGGAACGAATCGATGGACATCAGTCTCAGGCGACAGATAATGAAGTCACCGCCTTATCCAGCCACTCACCACTACCAACGTCCCAACATCCCACCATAGCCTCGAAAATTGCGGCCACTAATTCGACCGCCGATGGAAAGCAGTCTGAGGCTCGGTGGGGTTCTATGGGCAATCTGTGGGTGGTCTGTGGGGGGGGAGCCCTCAAAACTCCATGGACTCCCCCTGGGAGATCTCCCATAGCACTGATCTTTGTTCAGTCCGATGTCATCGCCGGGGGCCCGCAGCGACCAGGACCACGGCTTTGCCGGGGCACCACCTCTGCGCCTCCGTCGCTGTCACCACCACCACCACTGCTCCCCGCCAACGCAGCCGCCGATGTCGGTGCCATCGTGTTCGCCCTTCGCCCGACCAGGCTGGCTCTCTAAAAGGGGGGGGCACCTCCGTCGACACCATCAGCACCCTCGTCTATACAGAGCGGCTGCGGGAGGCCCACGCTGCTACCGCCGCTACCGCCGCTACCGCCACTACCGCTGCCCCTCGCTGCACTCCGCCGACACCTCGATGCCGCCGATGCTGGCGCCGACCGCCGGACCAGGCCCGACCAGGCCGCCGGAGAGAGTCACTCCGGCCGGCCTTGTCTAAGGCCATCCAAAGACCTCCTCACACCCCCCGGCTGGGAAAACGCTCCACCACTCGGGCGGGGGACCCAAGATCTCCAAAGGGTCCCCCCTGGCTCACACCGGCCCCGAAAAGGCTCCCTGCTGCATCTCCCGAATCAGCGGCGCGGTGCCATCTTAGACATGCGCAGAAGAACTCCTCATTGTTTTTTACTGGTCGACCTGTCAAAAATCCATTTTGGTCGGGGTGGATGAATTTATTCAAGATTTTTAAAAATTCTTTTGGCTACTATTGATGCAAATATTTTGTAATCTGTATTTAATAATGAAATCGACCTATAATTTTGAATTTGTTGATGGTCTGTGTTTTCTTTAGGAATAAGAGTAATAGTTGCTTCTGTCCATGTTACCGGTATTTTCGCCACCTCAGGGGCCTCATTGAATATCTCCAGCATTATCCATCCTAGCGTATCTTGGGTGTTTCTATATATATCTCCACAGTAAGTCTATCTGAGCCAGGTGCTTTGTTGTTTTGTTTTTTCAATGCTGTTCATTTGTGGGAGGCCTAGCAATTTACTTGGGGCTGTAATGCAAGTCTAGCTCAGTGAAGGATTTCATCAGGCCTTGGCCTTCTTTGCGGTCACATAAGCAATCCTTGGCTTATGACACATCTGAGACGGAGTGTAGGACAGATTACAGAAATAGCATAAATCATTTGTGGGAAAGACTCTTCTAGTGCAATCATTAGAGAAGGCCAGGAGTGGTCAAGTCTTCTGATGGAGGAATAAGATTCAGAGTGTTCTTCACTGACTCATTTTTTCTGGTCAGCCATAGAAACCTCTGCAGCACCGAATTGTAGACTTTAATTTGACGTCCTCACTCAGATCAGTTCTCTGAAGAATGGACTGCGTGCTATCATCTAAGCAGCTAACAGCATCGTAGGGACCCTGCCCTGTAGCTATTCCATCTGATGACTTGACACCAAGTACATTTTCTTGGCATGCTCCATGTTTACCTGACTAATAGGTTAGTCAACAATGATATAGCAGCACCTAGTAATGGTCCAATAAAGCCTCCTCCCTCATGTGTAACTGCTGACTCTCCGCTTTAAAGCCAGAATTATGCTGGCCAATACCTTTTCATTTCTTCTCTGGTTCCCCACCATCCAGGACTGCTGGTAGAATAAAAATGATTGTCCACAGCTCCCCTTCACAGGTACATCTCCATTTTCACATTCCAGGAGAGGTAATTTGTCTCATTCAGTGGAGACACCAAGACACCTCCACCCATCACTTTGACGGAGACCATGCTGCCGGCTTTCTTTTACTAGCCAATAACCACTATCAAACCACATTGCACAACCACACTGGCTCTGGTGCAAGCTCTCACTGGGTTTCTCTTCTCTCTAGTCACTCTGGCCTTCTCATACATGTGGTAAGCACATATCAGGCAAGCAAACAATCTTCAACTCTACATCGAGAACTATAATGCAGATAGAACACAAGGAGAGAGATACACGAAGAGAGAGAAACGCTGTTCTGGCCTAGGCTTCCTTAAAAAGCAGGAAGCAGAGTCTTGGTCCCAACAAACTCCCTTTTATTTACACGACTGAATTCCTTTCATTCAGTCAGCAAGGCCTGGCAAACAGTCTTTCAGAGGAATATTTATCAGCGCAGACTTTATCTCACTCGGAAAGCTGCCAGGTAATTAGTTTCCAAACACAGTGCAAGACAAAACTTGGCACAGAGTCTCTTGAGTTTCACAGATAGATCTTCCCACTCTCTTGAAAGGAACAAACAAATTGTTTCCTGCAAAAGCCCGCTCCCCGTTTGCTTCTTTTTTGTTTCCTATGGGAGGGGCCAATCACCTCTAAGGTGTGGCTTTACTCCCAAGTTGACCCTGCTTTCTTAATTGTTCTTGTCTTTTGGCAGCTCTGGGCATGTGCACACTGGGAACAAGCTCCAGCTACTCCTTTGCCTCACTGCTGTCTATCTCCTCTGTCTCCGACGCACAGCCTTTGTCTGAGCTTTCCCCAGCCCCCAGGACTGGCCCATGTTCCTCCCAAACCCTCACTGTCTGACTCTGCTGCCAGCTCTACTGGCTGTTGGCGGGCCACAACAGACGCCTTCTCATGGCCTCCCTTACATAGACAGCTTCTTAAAGTGGCAATAACCCTGCTGACTCATCCTCAGTTCATCATCCTGGTCCACAGCCTTACAGCGGCTGGTCAGTTTTAAATCCTCATCACCCTGACAGTTGCTAATAGCTGACAGGAGCTCAGGGTAGGGGAGGCCAATAAATGATAAGGGAAAGGAAATCCTTTAAACTCTTAAGCAAACATGAGCATTAATTTATTTTAGAAAATTTATATTGCCGCCTACTCGCACATGGCAACTCAAGGCAGCTTATATGAATATAAGTATATAAAAAATATATAAGAAAATAATAGCCCCCACCCACCCCCGTCTTAGTGACAACACATATTCATATAAGCCATTGAGTGAGTTCCATTCCTTTCTGAGTTCCCCAGGCCTGCTTGTTTAATTAAATACTTGTTTTAAATTATAAAAGCAAACAAGCAAAACTTAATTTTCACCATGTAAACTTAATTATAACACTTATAGTTTAAAGGAAAAGATTCAATCATCGCTTGATTAAATCGACTCTTTCCAGGTTAATAAGAATGCCAAAAATAAACAAGGAAAACCAGTTAAACTGATTTAGAGTACTATAATGTTATTTATTTATTATTTATTTATTTATTTGATTTATATACCGCCCTTCTCCCGAAGGACTCAGGGCGGTGTACAGGCAAAAATAAAACAGATAGTACAATATACAATTTAAAATGCAATTAAAAAACTTATTTTAAAATTGGCCTGAAAAGTATACAATGAACTAAAAACCCCATTTAAAATTAGTTAATAAAATTTAAAATTTAATAAAATTCAATTGAAGCCAGCCCCGCGCGAATAAAAAGATGTGTCTTCAGTTCGCGACGGAATGTCCGAAGGTCAGGTATTTGGCGTAAACCCGGGGGAAGTTCGTTCCAGAGTGTGGGAGCCCCCACAGAGAAGGACCTTCCCCTGGGGGCCGCCCGCCGACATTGCTTGGCGGACGGCACCCTGAGAAGACCCTCTCTGTGAGAGCGTACGGGTCGGTGGGAGGCATGTGGTAACAGCAGGCGGTCCCGTAAGTACCCAGGCCCTAAGCCATGGAGCGCTTTAAAGGTAGTAACCAAAACCTTAAAGTGCACTCGAAAGGCACTCGAAAGGTAGCCAATGCAGTCTGCGCAGGAGCGGTGTTATATGGGAGCTACGCGGAACTCCCTCTATCACCCGCACAGCTGCATTCTGGACTAACTGAAGCCTCCGAGTGCACTTCAAGGGGAGCCCCATGTAGAGAGCATTACAATAATCCAAGCGAGAGGTAACGAGCGCATGAGTGACTGTGCACAAGGCATCCCGATCAAGGAAGGGGCGCAACTGCCGAACCAGGCGAACCTGATGGAAGGCACCCCTGGAGACGGCCGTCAAATGATCTTCAAACGACAGCCGTTCATCCAGGAGGACACCTAAGTTGCGCACCCTATCCTTTGGGGCCAATAACTCGCCTCCAAGAGTCAGCCGCGGCTGCAGCTGACTGAATCGGGGTGCCGGCATCCACAGCCACTCCGTCTTGGAGGGATTAAGCTTGAGCCTGTTTCTCCCCATCCAGACCTGTACGGCTTCCACGCATCGGGACAGCACTTCAACAGCTTCATTGGGGTGGCCTGGGGTGGAAAAGTACAGCTGGGTGTCATCAGCGTACAGCTGGTATCTCACCCCAAAGCCACTGATGATCTCACCCAACGGCTTCATATAGATGTTGAACAGAAGGGGCGAGAGAATCAACCCCTGCGGCACCCCACAAGTGAGGTCCCTCGCGGTCGACCTCTGCCCCCCTGTCAACACCGTCTGCGACCGGTCAGAGAGATAGGAGGAGAACCACCGATACACGGTGCCTCCCACTCCCAATCCCCCCAACCGGCGCAGCAAGATACCATGGTCGATGGTATCAAAAGCCGCTGAGAGGTCTAATAGGACCAGGGCAGAGGAATAACCCCTGTCCCTGGCCCTCCAAAGATCATCCACCAATGCGACCAAAGCTGTCTCCGTGCTGTACCCGGGTCGGAAGCCGGACTGGAACGGGTCTAGATAGACAGCTTCATCCAGGTATTGGGGTAGCTGTCGCGCCACAGCACTCTCTACAACCTTCGCAACAAAGCGAAGGTTGGAGACTGGACGATAATTACCCAAAATAGCTGGGTCCAGGGAGGGCTTCTTGAGGAGGGGTCTCACCACCGCCTCTTTCAAGGCGGCAGGGAAAACCCCTTCCAACAAAGAAGCGTTGATAATCCCCTGGAGCCAGCCTCGTGTCACCTCCTGAGTGGCCAGTACCAACCAGGAAGGACACGGGTCCAGTAAACATGTAGTGGCGTGAAGCCTCCCCAACAACCTGTCCACGTCCTCGGGAGTCACAGGGTCAAACTCATCCCAAATGGACTCAACAAGACGTGTCTCCTCTCCCTCGCCTGGATCATCCCAATTTCGGTCCAGACCATCCCGGAGCTGAGCGATTTTATCGTATAGATAACCACTAAACTCCTCGGCACGTCCCTGCAACGGGTCATCCCGCACCTCCTGATGCGGCCGGGCGGTTATCTGCCGACGCAATGAGGGTGGAGGCGTATGAGCGCCTCGCCTCCCTCATTGGCACTAGGTAGGTCCTAGAATAGGACCTAACTAGTGTCCGATCAGCTTCGGAACGGCTGGAGCTCCAGGTGCTCTCTATTTATTTATTTATTTATTTATTTTTATTTATTAATTAAACTTTAAACTCTAGACGTCTTCTCCGGCGTTTCATCTCCCTCAGCCCCTCGGAGAACCAAGGGGCCAGATGAGATCTGCGCCGGGTCAGAGGTCGCAAAGGCACGACACGGTCCAAGGCCCCAGCCGTGGCCCACTCCCAGGCTGCGACTACTTCCTCAGTCGTGCCGTGGGCCAGATCCTCAGGGAATGGCCCAAGCTCTGTCAGGAACCTCTCAGGGTCCATCAGGCGCCTGGGACGGAACCACCGTATAGGTTCTGTCTCCCTGCGATGGTGGATGGCGGTTCGGAAGTCTAGTCGAAGGAGAAAATGATCGGACCATGACATCGGTTCTGTTACTAAATCATCTAGTTCCAGATCATTTAACCACTGTCCAGAGATATAAATCAGGTCCAGTGTGCCTCCCCCCATGTGCGTGGGGCCATCATTTACCCGAATCAGGTCCAAGGCCGTCATGGAAGCCTGGAACTCCCGAGCTGCAGTCGATAGCAAGCCAGCCGATGGCAGTTGAAATCCCCATGACTATAAGTCTGAGGGTCTCAACCACCACAGAGGCAAGTACCTCCAACAGCTCGGGCAGGGCTGTGGTCACGCAGCAAGGAGCCAGGTACGCGATCAACAAGCCCAACTGATTCCTATGGCCCCACCTCACATAGAGGGATTCACAACCGGCAATCTGAGGAACAGTGGCCTCCCTCGGCTCTAGATCTTCCTTAATGACAACCGCCACCCCCCCACCCCTACCTTGGGCCCTCGGCTGATGAAATGCTCGGAAACCTGGAGGGCACAGCTCAACGAGGGGAACCCCCCCCTCCGGACCCAACCAGGTCTCCGTAATGCCCATAAGGTCCGCGGACTCCCCCTGAATAAGATCGCAAATCAGGGGGGCTTTATTAGCCACGGACCGGGCATTACATAACATCAACCGAAGATCCAGGCTCTGAGGATCATGGCCGCCTGAGGAACGGGTAGGGACTGAGGGGCCGGAGCACGTGATCACCTTCAAACATCGAGCACGTGCTCCCAACACTCGATACGGCCCCCCCCTCCGCCATATCTGCCTCTCCCACTTACCGTACAGATGGAACAGCCCTCTAGTCCTGGAACAGAACCCTCCCCCTCTGCCTTCAGACCAGATGTAATAATGTCGCGAACAAGCACAGGGGCTGGATCCCTCCCCGACGGGTTCTCTCCCCTACCCGTCAAATCCCTCCCCCCCTCCCAACCTTTAAAATCCCCTCTAAAACTCCCCTTAAAAAATCTGCTAAAACAACTAATTAAAAAACCCCTAAGCCTCCTATTTTTCGCATGCCACCTCTCGGGGCTCCAAAGCCCGTCCTCAAGGTGGGCCCTCGATAATCTGGAGGGCCAAACCCGTGAGAGAGGGGCATCTCGCAGGGCAAGTAGGTCAGCCGCAGTAAATGTTCGCATCACAGAGAAGGTCCGGCAAAAGGCCCATCCTGGGCTGGTCAAGATGGTAGCAGATGACAAAGCAGATGGTAAAATGACCATGACCAGTCTATCCTGATGGGAAACAGTTAGTGGTAATCCTTGTGCGGTAGATGACCAAACCGCTAACTCAGTCAATTCACCACCCCATACAAGCAACCAGGGGTGGACTATGGAAGAAGGGGGGAGGAATGATGATAAAGATGTTATTTAAAGATGTTAAATAATGGAGGGGTATCCGCTGGGCCCTTGGGCCTTCCTCAAGGCACCACCAGATATCCACGCCACTAGGGCAAGGCCACAACCATGTTGGGCCTACCGGGCCATCCGCCACCTCAAAGCACCGGGGCAGGCCGCCGCCGCCTACCGCCTCTGCCCGGCCATCGCCGCTGGAAAAGCCCCATCGCCGCCGCAAGAAGGCCACCGAAATCCCCACCATCCGGGAAGGGACACCAGTCGCCAAGTCCCGCCAGCAGTCCCGGGGTTCCACTGGCGCCAACGCCCAATGGAGAAAACCAGGCCGCCGCCACCGAGAGTTCAAAGAGGCCGACGGAGCCCAGGCGGCCCTCCAGATCTCCATTGGGGCGCAGCCCCTCCGGGGCTCCTCCCATCGCCCCCGGAGACGCCCAGCTCCAAATCACCCATCTTCTAAATGCCTGAGTCTTCAAGGCAGGAGTCCAGGGGGTCCGCGATATCAACGCCCCCCCCACCGCCGCCGCCGCAAAAACGCCGAAAAGGCTGGCGGCGGCTCGGCAGGCCTCGGCAGGCCGCCAGGATCACCATCAAAGCGCCGCAACTCCGGGGCTCCTCCCAACGCCCCTCGGAGTCGCACAGCGCCAAGTCACCCTTTTTTCGGGTGACTGGATCTTCATCCATCAGGGCGGGGGCCTAAGATGTTATTAAGCCCCCCCCAGACCCGGACAGAGCCCGAAAAGGCCCGTCGCCGCTCCCCCGATCAGCAGGGCGACGCCACCTTGGACATGCTCAGAAGCTAACATGTTAGTAGAATGTTTCATATTTTGTAGTCTACCTTCCATGGGCTTTGGAAATAAAACATCCCCCTCTTTAAGCAGAACCAGTTTTTTTCCTTTCACCACTGAAATGGAAACCAAATTTTCCTTCTCACATGCTGTTTAGTCTAATTCCCTCACTTTCATCGTAGCCTCATTTGACAAAACATACCCATAGGTTTTGGGACCTACTCAGCACAAATGACAAGTGAGATTCCACCAAACTCCTCAATCACGAAATAATTACTTAAGGGTGGTGGCCACACTCCCTCTCTGCTAATAAAAATATTAGACTCAGTATCATGGTATAACTCTAATCGGACATAAAGCTGTGATAAAACTGGCAATGAACATGATAGTACACGTTGATTTGTTAGGCTGATTTTTTAGTTGATTTCCATGTGACAGCAACTGCTTCATCATCCACTAATTCACATGCGGATATTTCATAATAGGGCCCCAAAAGATATTTGAATAATTTATTGGATTCTGTCACCACAAACTTAGCTGATTGGTGTACTGTCTGAATTTATCCCACAATGACTTTAAAAAGAATTTAACAATCTGCCTTTTAACAGGGTTGACTTAAATATGCTCACAGTGCAAGAGTACCCCCTCCTTTCCATAGTCATGAACTGCCCCAAATAGACCCTCTGGCCACCCCTTCCACAACCAGTTCAATAGCATTTTGAACGTTGCGTCCTTAGCTGAGTGCTTGGCCACATTGGCAGAGGTTACAAGGCCTGAGTCCAGGCAGTCTATTAAGAGGATGGGGAGTCCCGGTGTCAGGTCGTCCAACAAATCCGGCAATGGCTGAGGGCATTGGCATGTCCCTGTGTTCGTCCAGGCTATTACAGCAATTTATAACTTTATGCAGATAGGAATATGGCTCACAGCATGAATCGTGGTGACAAAACCACAGGAGTGAATCAATCCCCAGCCCAAAATCCCAAAAGCAGCTTATGGTCCATAACCAAATCAAAATTCCTCCCAAAGAAGTACTCGTGGAACTGTTTCACCCCGGCCACTGCAGCCAGCGCTTGCGTACCTAGTTTTGGATGACGGTTGGATGTTCTGAATGACGGATGGTTGGAGGTTCTGTACAACGGATCGTTGGAGGTTGGTTGGTTGAAGGTTCTGTACGACAGATGATTGGAAGTTTAGTGTGATGGATGGTTGGATGCTTTGATTGATGGGGGGTTGGATGTTGGCCAATTGACTGTAGGTTTGCTTTTTATGCAGTCAGCACGGTAGTCAATGTAAAGGTTGGTTTCACCTTCGTCTAGCCGTCGTTTGAGTTCTGTGCGAAGTTCACGGGAGCAAATCAGTTGCAGAAATGATAGATCAGGTCTTGCTCTAAGTTTGTTGAGGCTCGAGTTGGTTCTGGCAATTGTGTTTATACCATGAATGAACTTTAGTTTGCTGATCTCATTTATGCAGATGACTCTACAGAGTTTAGGCGCCACTGAGCCATCACTGCTCTTGTATTCAGGTCCATCTCTGGAGACTTCGGTTATTTCGTCAGGGAGGAAGGTGGGTGAATTATAATTTTTAATGATGTTACAAACTTTATTGATATCTGATTCATTTGTATTATCTAATCCAAATAATACAGCATTTTGACGTTTTTGTTCTCTCAATGGTATCTTTTACTAGTATAGCTACGTTGTGTGGTTGATTGGCAGATGTTTGTGGTTTAGATTGTGGATTAGGCAATGTTTGTTGAATTGGGAAAAGATTTTAATCTGAGTTTCCATTTTTTTGTGCTGTAATTTTTTTTCAAGATTTGTGAAACGTGGTTCTAAACATGCTAGTATTCTTTTTTCTAAGTTTGTATGGAGTCAATGATAGTTTGTTGTGACTTTATAATTGTTTCCATGGTTTGTACTCTATCAGACATGCAACGTAGGTAGTCTAATTTAGGAAGACAAGATGGACATAGATGGATAAATGCAGGATCTGATTGTAGGAGATTGTCTATTGATTTATTTTCAGGCAGGAGTAGTGGGCATAGTTTATGCATAGTCAGCATTTCTTGGATTCTTCACTTTCTTTTATTGATTCATTACATTTATAGGATATTATTGATTCGTTTTGGTCATTATTTGTAGTGGCAACTTTTGTTTGAGGGCGTTTGGCAGGTCTGTTGGAATTTTTGCCTGGCATGGTCAATGTTCCGTTTGTATTTTGCAAATTAATTTGTCAATATCAATAGTGAACGTCTCTCCCATTGGCACGGAAAGGCAATCCGTTGCAAAGAAGGATCCTCATTGATAAGGAAAGCCGAGGCTTGCAGGCTGGGCAGGGCAAGGTTGCAGGAAGCGATCTCCCATCTCTCTTCCCTCAAGCGGTGGCAGCGGTGGGAGGATGGAGGCTGTGGGAAGCAATCACCCCTCAAGCGCCCCTCTCTCGCGGGGCATGGCTGCAGAAAGTGATCTCCCCTCTCATCCTTCAGGATGGAGGGTGCAGGAAGTGGTCACCCCTCTCTCAGGGGGCTGCAGGAAGCGATTGCCTCTCTCTCGTCCCTAAAGCTCCCTTCTCTTGCCCCTCAAGCGGCGGCGGGAGGATGGAGGCTACAAGAAGCAATAGCCCCTCTCTTGTCCTTCAGGATGGAGGCTGCAGGAAGCGGTTGCCCCTCTCTCAGGGGGCTATAGGAAGTGATCGCTTCTCTCATCTCTCATCTCTCAAGT
This sequence comes from Ahaetulla prasina, assembly GCF_028640845.1. NCBI lineage: Eukaryota > Metazoa > Chordata > Lepidosauria > Squamata > Colubridae > Ahaetulla > Ahaetulla prasina. The sequence continues at coordinate 147,536,784 of NC_080539.1, forward strand.
GGTAACGGTGGCTGGAGGATGGGGCTGCGGGAAGCGATCACCCCTTTCTCGTCCCTCAAGCGATGGTTCTTGTCCCTCAAGAAATGGTGGTGGCGGGAGGATGGAATGGGCGAAGGGCTGGGGCTGAGGAGAAGCAGGCTCAGCAGCACCCTCATGGCGACTCACTTGGTGTCGCAGGCCACATCCAGCACCGTCTTCGATGTCGGATCAAAGAAGGCTCAGTTGGGAACCACGGCGCTTGCCATGGCGGCGGCGGTGAAGGCTCTCCTCAAGAGTGATCTGCCAGAGCATTTCACCGAGGCAGCCCTGTCGGCCGTCTTGACCGGAAGATCTTGAAGAAAAAAGAAGATTCTGTTTGTTTCTTTGTAAGTTTTTTAGTTATTAATTTAGATTTATTTTTGTTCTTAAGTCCCACTACCTCACCAAATTCTTCTATTTTTTGTATCAATTTTGGTCCAGATTCTAATGGTTCTTCCATTATAAACACCAAATCATCAGCAAACGTCTGAACTGTATATTCTTCTTCCTTAATTATTAGACCTTTTATTTCTTCATGTTTCCTAATTTTCATCAAAAGCGTTTCTAGTGTTAAAATAGAAGTGGAGATAGTGGGCACCCTTGTCTCACTCCTTTGGTTATATTGAATTGTTCTGTAGTGTCCTCATTCATAATTATCCTTGCTGTTTGGTATAAATGTTTTCTATCTTTTCAAATTTTGTCCCAAATTCCATAAATTTCAATTGCATTATTATAAATTTCCAATTCAAATTGTTGAATACCTTTTGGGCATCAAGGAAAACCAGTGAAGCTTCTTTTTCAGGGTGTGTTTCATAAAATTCCAGAGAGTTCATTATAGTCCTCATTGTTTTTTATTTGTCGGCCTGTCAAAAATCCATTTTGGTCGGGGTTGATGTATTTATTCAAGATTTTTTAAATGCTTTTGGCTACTATTGATGCAAATATTTTGTAATCTGTAATCTGCAAATATTTTGTAATCTGTAATCTGAAATCAACCTATAATTTTGAATTTGTTGATGGTCTGTGTCTTTAGGAATAAGAGTAATAATTGCTTTTGTCCATGTTGCCAGTATTTTCACCACCTCAAGGGCCTCATTGAATATCTCCAGCATTATCCATCCTAGCGTATCTTGGGTGTTTCTATATATCAGTGGTTCCCAACCTTTTCTTGTTTGAGGCACAACCTTTTCTTGTTTGAGGCACCCTTGGAAAGCCTTTCAAAAGTTCCCGGCACCCTTATAAGGAAATAGATATTTAAAATCTCTGTAGCTCAAAAGTTCCCGGCACCCTCAAAAGATCTCACGGCACCCCTTAGTGCCGCGGCACACTGGTTGGGAACCACTGCTATATATCTTCACAGGAAGCCTGTCTGGGCCAGGTGCTTTGTTGTTTTTTTGTTTTTTTCAATGCCATTTCAAGTTCTGTCTCGATTATTACTTCTTTTTGCTCTTCAGTAATTTTGCTCAAATTAACTTTTTCTTCTATTATATCCTCCTGACAATATAAGCTTGAGAAAAAAATTGTATTTTGTCCCCCCCCCTTCTATATTGCATTATCCCATTCTCGTCTTGTAATTGATATATCATTCTTTTATCCTTTTCCTTTTTTAATTTATAAGCCAACCGTCTGCCAGTTTTGTTCGTGTGTTCAAAATAATTTTGTTTTGTTATTTTCTGGGCTATTTCCTTTTGAGTTATCAGATTGATTTTGTGTTTTATAATATTCCATTTTTCTTTTAATTTATTATTTTGAGGGTCCTCTTGTAATTTGTGTTCTACCTTTTTAAATTCTTCCTATAATTTTCCTTGTTGGAATTTCCTTTCCTTGTTTTTCCTCACTTTATACCCCATCGTCAATCCGCAGATATACACTTTTACAGTGTCCCATAAATTTTGTGTTGAAGTATCTTCTTGTTCACCGTGAAAAATAGTGCCAGCACTTTTTCTAGCATTTGTCTATATTCTTTATCCCTACATATACTCTTAAACAGTTTTTGTCCTTTCCATTTTATAATTATTGAGTTATGATCTGCCCAGTCATTGATTCCTATTTCTACCTCTATCCCTGTTCGAATTTCTGCTGTCACCCTCTGGTGTATTTTTTGGATCCTTTGTACCTTTGGTATATTTTTACCTAGCCATACCTCTAATCCGGAACAATAGGGGTGGGACTAAAGCCCCATTAAAAATGGTATGCACTCATATTACTGAGGAGGTGGCAATTTGTCATCTTCATTGCATAAATGCTAGCAGCCAACCAGCCGGCTGGCCAGCCCCACCTCCTCTGCCTGCTAATTCGGCTGTTTGATTGATGTCCCGAACATTGAGTGCTCACCCTCCAAGGATATTTCATCTGTCTCCCTATCATTGTCAGATTCAAATTCCAAAGACCCAATGACATAGTTCTTGATTTCTTTTATTATTTCTTTATAAAATTTATTTGCCACCCATCTTGCATCCAATGACCCTGGCGGTTTACAATATAAAAACATTGAAAAGGGACATTGTCTGGTCTAAATGTCCATTTTCTGGGTGCTGCGAGGATAATCCATGGATGGGTTATTCGCTTAGCTCTGCTAGATACTGAGTGCTGTTTCTTTAAATCTTTCCTGACCCCGCCTTCCCTGCTCATGTGCCTGTCACTTTGTTTCATGAAGGCATAGGTCACTAATTGTGTAAAACAAAATAAAACTCACCCAAAATAAAACTTCCCCAAGCAGGAAGCCTAGTGGGCAGGCTGGATTATCCTCGCAGCGCCCAGAAAATGGACATTCAGACCAGACAATGTCCTTTTCCAGTGCGCTGCTTGGATAATCTCATGGATGGGAGATACCCAAGCTTACGTATGATGGGTGCGAGGCTGACTGACCTCTGGGCCCTTGGTGGAAATTACACTTTGCAACACCCTTCTACCAAATGTCGCCTCAGCTGAGGCATATGTGTCCAGTTTGTAATGACATATAAATGGCAACAAGGATGACCAAGTAGCCTCCCTACAAATGTCCTCTACAGAAGCCTGTGTTGACCAAGCTGCTGACGTCGCTGCACTCCAAGTTGAATGTGCCAATATTTGTCTTGGCAAAGGTTTAGCCTTGAATTCATATGCTTTTGCAATGCAGGCTTTCAACCAACGACCCACTGTCACAGATGAGACCTTCCTGCCCATTGACGATGGCTGAAAAGACACTAAGAGAGCCTCAGTCTGTCGAAATGATGCAGTACGTTCAATGTATCTATGGAGGGCCCTCCTAACGTATAGTGACCAGATGTCCTGCTTTTGGCGGGACAGTCCCGCTTTTTAATAATTTGTCCCGCGTCCCGCGGCAATTCCAAAAAGCCCAATTTTTTTTTTGTTTCACTCCCATTCTGAAAATGAGAGGCGGCAACGCAAGAGGAGAAGCTGGAGAAGGGGGAGTGGCGGAGAAGGGGGTGCGAGAGGGAGGAGAGATGCCGCTTGACTTCACTCGAGAGGAAGAGAAGAGCCGAGAGGAGAGCTGAGGAGAGCCGAGCCTGCCTGGAAGAGCCGAGAGGAGAGCTGAGCCTGCCTGGAAGAGCGGAGAAGCAGCAGCCACTCCTCCTCCTTCAGGCAGGTGGCAAGACTCAGCATGCATGCGCAGCCCCTCCCCTGTCAATGGTGTCCCGGTTTGCCATCGCTGAAATCCTAATGTCCAGGGTATGCCATTTCTCTTCTAGCGGATGGGAAGGAGCTAGGCAAAAATCTGGTAAAATGAGCTCCTTGGCCCAGTGAAAATAAGAATTAACCTTGGGCAGAAAGGGGGGATCCCTTTCAGTACCACTCTGTCTGAATGAAATATGCAGAGGTCTTTTCTAATGGATAACGCCACCAATTCATATATCTTCCTGGCAGATGTAATCGCCAGGAGAAAGGAGACCTTGAGAGTTACAAAATGTAGGCTTATAGAGTCCAGTGGTTCAAAAGGTGAATCAGGGCTTGAAGCACCAAAAGAAGCTCCCAGGTAGGGTAGCGATGAACCACCAGAGGATGCAGGTTAGTAGCTCCCCAGAGAAATGACCGCACCCTTGGATGTTGTGCAAGTGTCTGGTGAGAATCACAGACAAGGACCGTAGACAAAGCTGCAACCTGTCTACACAGTGTTGTTGGGGGCCAAACCTTTGTCCAAGCCAGGTTGCAGGAAATCAAGTACCTCAGACATGGACGCCGAGGCAGGATCAATGTATCTCTGTGGACACCAGAAACAAAAGGAATGCCATGAGGCATTATAAACGCGGTTAGTGGACTCTCGCCTAGCTGCCTGTATGGTGTGTATCACCTTCCCTGAAAGGTTGTCCTTCCTCAGGAGGATCCTCTCTAATACCAGATGGTCAAGTGGAGCCATTGGGCATCTGGGTGTAGTATGACCCCCTGGCTGAGAGAAATCCTGCTGAGGAATCCTCCAGGGTTGGGACACGGATAGAGACCTCAGATCGGCAAACCAAGAACAGCGAGGCCAATATGGAGTAACCAGGAGGACCTCTGCTTGTTCCACTAATAGTTTCCGAATGACCTTTGGAATGAGGGAGATGGGTGGAAATGCATATAGCAGACTCCTTGGCCATGCGGATCAAAGAGCGTCGCAACCTTCCACCCCTGGGCTCGGAAATCAAGAGAAGAACTTCGGCAGATGCGTTCTCTGGTTGTGCAAAGAGATTGACAATTGGCTGACCGAACCTGAAGGATAGTTCCTCGAAGAGCTGGGGGTGCAGACGCCATTCTGATGGATCCAGTTGGCGTCGACTCAGCCAGTCTGCACGAATGTTGGAGGCACCTGATACGTGTTCCGCCCTGAGGGAGAGCAGGTGTCTCTCTGCCCAGTTCAACAATTTCTCTGACTTGTCCATGAGAATCCCTGAATGAGTCCCCCCTTCTCGATTTATATGGGCTTTGGTAGCCACATTGTCTGTTTAGATCAGCACATGCTGGTCCTTCACTATTGATTGGAACTGGTGGAGACCTAGGCGCACTGCCCGTAGCTCCAACAAATTGATACTGTGTTTTCGTTCCACTGGGGACCACTGACCTTGCGCTACTTGGGAAAGCACATGTGCCCCCCAGCCAGAAAGACTCGCATCTGATGTTACTGTGACTCTCTTTGGCTTTTGGAATATACAACCCTTCTGAATCGCCACCGATGTCCACCAGGGGAGAGACCGACGTACTCGTGAGGAAAGTATAACCTTGGCTCTGGAGTTGTTGCAACCTGTTCTCTGAAATGGGAGCAGAAACCATTGTAGAGGCCTCACATGTCTGCATTCCCAAGGCACTATTGAAATGCATGAGATCAGCTTCCCGAGCAGCTGTGATAAAAGAATCAAAGGAAGTGACCTCCGGAAAAGTACCTGCGACACTAAGTCCCTGATACCTGGTTGACGGTCTGGAGACAAGTACACCTTCCCCTGAAGTTGAGTCTATCACCGCCCCCAGATGAAGAATACGATTGGTAGGTTGTAGATGACTCTCTCTTTTTTTTTTTTTGCAATTCCCCCCCCCCAAAATGTAAACAATAAAACAAAATAGCACTTTATCTTTCCCTCTCACCTTTACCCAATCCCCCCATCCCTGCTGGACTTCCCAGAGCAAAAAAGAAAGAAAAAAAAAGAATACGGATACCATTCTTACATTCTATTCATTCGTAAGCTATTTGATACTTCTTGGTCTGATATTTGTTTTGAATATAGTCAATCCATCTTCTCCATTCCAATATATATCTTTCTTGTGAATAGTCTTTCAAATACGCTGAAATTTTTGCCATCTCTGCTAGATTCGTTACTTTTAATGTCCACTCTTCGATAGTAGGCAAATGTTCCTTCTTCCAATATTGCACTACCAATATAGTCTAGCTGCTGATATTAAATTTAAAATCAATTTACTCTCTATTACCGTACAATCCGTAATTATGCCCAATAAGAAAAACTGCGGAGTAAACATTATCTTCTTTTCCAAAATATTTTGCATAATCCACCAAATTTTTATTCAAAATGATTTCATTTTTTTGCAGGTCCATCATATATGAAAATAAGTGGCATATTCGCAAGCAAATCTCCAACATTTAGCTTGCAAATTCGGGCACATGCACGCTAATTTTTTAAGATCTAAATGTCATCTATTAAACATTTTGTAAAAATTTTCTCTTAAATTTTGTGCTTGTGTAAGTTTAACATTCCTAACCCAAATTATTTCCCAGGTTTCCATCATTATAGGTTCCTGAATATTTTGTGACCATTTTATCATACAATCCTTAACTAGTTCCGTTTCTGAATCTATTTCTATCAACGCATTATATAACCTTTTGATATGCAATTGACTTTGATCTCTAATTTGTTTTACCAGGTTTTCCTTGTTTTGTACCATACCAATTTTTTGGTCCTCTTTCCATCTAGCTTGCAGCTGTCCATACTAAAACCAAATATTTTTAGTTTTTGTTCTATACTTATGTTTTCTATCGTGTGTCTGGGAATTGCCCATATAGGTATTTTATAGTTTAACTTGTATTGATACTTTTTCCAAACCCGCAACAAAGCACTTCTAAGCATGTGGCTTTTAAAAATCTTATCCACTTTCTTATCATATAATAAATAAGCATGCCATCCATATAACAAACCATAACCTTCTATATTCAATATTCTTTCTTCTGTTGAGTTAAATCAATCACTAATAAGTGACAGGGCAGCTGCTTCATAATATAATCTTAAATTAGGCATTTTAAGACCCCTTCTTTCACGCATATCCTATATTACTTTTAACTTTATTCTCGGTCTTTTACCCACCCAAATAAAATTATTAATCCCTTTCTGCCATTCCTTCAATTTTGCATCTTTTTAAAGTATTGGTATCATTTGAAACAAGAATAAAAACCGAGGCATAGCATTCATTTTTATTACTGCTATTTTCCCCAATAAAGATAATTGTAGCTTTTTCCAATTCTCCATTTCTTTCTGCACTTTTTGCCATACAACATCATAGTTATTTTTATATAGTTTCACATTTGAAGCTGTGATATATACTCTTAAATATTTAACCTTTTTTACTATTTAAAATCCCGTTTTTCTTTCTAATCCTTCTTTTTGATATATATTCATATTTTTAGTTATTATCTTTGTCTTTTGTTGATTTACTTTAAATCCAGATACCTTCCCATATTGACTAATTATATCCATCAAGGATATAACCGATTGTGTTGGCTGTGTTGATTTTGTTGTTTTTTGGAGGGAGAGGTTTTCAAACCACCAGACAGCTGATTTATGCTGTCTAGACGGCTTTTAACGTGATCACGGGGTTGACCATCCAAAGGACCCTCTTCAATGCCTACGGTGCCACCAGAAGTTCCATAGATGACTCTTTTTGAAGTTCAGTGAAAACCCATGGGATTGAAGAATTTGGATGACAGTCTCTAAATCCCTGATGGCTTGCTCCTTGGTGGAAGATAAAATTAATATGTCATCCAGGTAGCAGAGGACGAGTAGAGAGAGTAGATGAGCTGTGGCTACAACTGCCACTGGCAACTTGGTAAATGTCGTGGGTGCTGATGACAGGCCAAACGGCATCGCCCGTTATTGGAAATGATGGTCCGCATACTCAAAGCGTAGGAATTTGCGATGCATAGGATGAATTGGACATGTAAGTATACTTCTTTCAAATCCATTGAGGTCAAGAAATCGCCCTCTCAGATGCAAGCCAGGATTGCTTTTAGGGACTGCATCTTGAACTGACAATAGAGAATAAATTTGTTGAGGGGCTTGAGATTTAAAATCTCCCTCCAGTCCCCCAACTCTTTGGGATTAGGAATAGAATTGAATAGAATCCCTTCTTTTCCTGCCCTATTGGTACTGGTTCTATAGCTTTTATGGCTAATAAGTGTTGTACCTCGGCTTTCATAAAGTGAGATTTGTGGATGCTGAGATATTGGGCAGGCCAGATAACGAGTGGGAGGACTGGCTTGGAATTCTAAAGTGAGACCCAGGCCCACCGTACGGCAAATCCAAGCATCCGTTGTGAACAATTCCCATCGATGATAAAAATGTTAAAGACGACTGCCAATGGGAGGAACCACTTGAGAGTGACTTGCCCCTTCTAAAGAATCTGGTAGCAGCTCCCCTAAAGGGTCATTTCCCTTGTTGTTGTCTGTCCCTGAAGGGCTGTCTATCGGTAGTATGGTTAAATCCCTGGATATAGAGCCTTGGAAAATAGGACCCACTTGGGCCAGAGTCAGTCCGAAAGGGCTGCCCTGTGAATATGGGGTATACCTACGATCTGGTCTCCTGTACAAAGAAGGCAAGACTTTCCTCTTGTCCTTTCCTTCAACCAATATTGGTTCCAATGCCTCCCCAAAAAGGAGAGATCCCTTATAAGGAGCTGACTACTAGCTTCCTTTTAGCTTTAATATCAGCCCTCCAATTACGCAGCCATAAAAGACGGAATGAAGTAATAGCTGACCCCAGGGCTCTTGATGCAAATTTTGCTGCATCTAAAGAAGCATCCGCGGAATATTCCGCAGCTGCCACCAACTTGTTGATATCTTGATGAAAACCTTGTATTATCTAAGGGCAGTCTCTCCTGCAACTGACGGAGCCAAATTAAGAAGCCCGGGTAAAGAAAGAAGTGGTTGTTGCTGCCCTAATAGCCCAGGCTGCTGCCTGGTGAGTCTTTCTAAGGTATAGTGACCAGATTTTAACATTGGTAAAGTGGGACACCATTGGGCGGGGGCAGGGGGGGTTTTCTAATTTTTTTTTACTACCGGTTCTGTGGGTCTGGCTTGTCTGGTGGGTGTGGCTTGGTGGTCATGTGACTGGGTGGGTGTGGCCAACTTGATGTCACTCACGCCAGAGGTTAGGCTGCCTGGCCTCTCCTCGTCTCAAAGGTCTCAATGAGATACAATTTTCCTGTCTATTTATTTACTACTACTGAACATCCAAAATATACTATTTAAATTAATCATATTACATAGTACAGAGTGTGTATGGGCACACAAAAAGATACATTATCTACTATATATACTGTATGTGTATGTACACACACACACACCCCTCTTCTAAAACTATACACATTCAGCCTCACTTACTACATTTGGAAAAACACCAGATTTTAACATTGGTAAAGTGGGACACTATTGGCCGGGGGGGTGGGGGGGCGGCGGTTCTTGATTAAAAATTTGGTCTATATGGAGCAACAAAAATTTTCATAGAACGCAAAAATAGTATTGTAATATATTTTTTTTAATTTCAACATAAGTACAATTTACAAATATAATAAATAAAAAAATATGCATAGTATTATTTTATTCTTTGGCATATTTCTCATTTGAGTGATTTTTTTTTTTAGTAGATTGCTGTCGTTGTTTAAAAGATCATGAAATTTTTCACAAGAATTTGTTAAATTATATTTCACACATAAAATGGCTTTCAAAGTCTCAACACTTAATTGTGATTTTTTTGATGTCCACACTTTTTTACTGTAGAAAAAATGTATTCAGTCGCAGCATTAGTTCCTGGTAAGGACAGCGCGTATTCCACAATTTTTAGTGCATTATTATATGGAACATGGTTTGCTTCAAAACGATGAAATATTTCTAACCATTTGTTCTCTATTGTGATTTTTGCTGATGCCCAAGATTTAACCTTTTCCTTATCAATATATTTTTTAATAATGATGCCTCATTAAAAAAATCATTTTCGGAAATATTACTATATGGGAAATTTTGAGTAATATGATCGAATGATTTTTGCACATCATTCCAATTAAGTTCTTGTTTTAATGTAACCCAATGAAAATGTTCACTATCATTGTAATGTACCGTCCACTCTTCTAAATAATCTATGCAGTTACTATAGAATTTTTTGACTTGATTCATGATATCTGCACGATTTATTGCACCTTGTTCTTCTAGCTGGCTTATACTATTATGAATAGTTAACGGAAGAAAATTATTTTCTAACTGCTCTTGACACTGAAATTTTAAATTATTAACTTCATTTGCTACTTCGATTACCGAAATTTTGTCACCTTCAATAAGTTTTATAGCATTTTGAAAAAGAGCTGCTTGATTGTGTACAAACTCTAGCCAATTTTTTGAAGATTCTTTTTCAAAAAACTCTTCTAAAATTCTAGGACATTTATCCTGTGATAGAAAGTAGGATTTCAAAGGATCGTATATTTTCAAAATTCTTTCGACAGCTGGCAAAAGAGCTAACCAGTGCGTTTTACTGTATCCAAGTATTTTCTGATATTCGACTTCCGCAGTTTCACAAAATTCTTTAAGCATTTCAACGCGCACAGTGTATATATAGAAATAAGAATATATTTTAATAACAATATTGTCCACATCTACGGGCAACAAGTCAGCAGCTGTTCGAATGGCATTATGTATTATGTGCTCTGCACAATCAACACCAATAATGTTTTGATTAAGGTTTTTGTTTAATTTATAAAAAATATTATAAAGAGTACCTCTTTTCACTTTTCCTCCAAAATTTGTGTTCGTGTTGTCTGCACAATATGCAATCATTTTATGTTTTAAATTGTTTTTTTCCAAAATATTAATAATGGAACTGAAAATTATTTCAGAAGTTTCGCCTGGCAAAGAAACGAAATCTAAAATTCTAATTTTTATTCCAGTTTCCGAATCAACAAATCTAATAATGGTTGGAAATAACTTTATATCCTTATGATTAGATGTGTCAGAATATATGGATATAAAATTAATTTTTTCTAAATTTTTCCTTAATTCTGAAAATGCATACGGGGAAAGCACATTACACACAATTGCCTCGGATTTTGTTCTAGCATAGGCAAATTTTTTGTTGAATAACGTTTTGACAACTTGTGATGTGCAGGCCATAGAGCTGAAGGAATGATTGTGATTAATAGCATGAAAAGATTGATGGGGATGGGAATAGTATGTATATTGTTTTCCTTCCTTGTGTGTTTCTCTCCATATGTCTCTTAACCTTAGTTCTTTTTTTTATATATAAAAAAGTTTTATGTTTACATTCATATTCAACAACTCATCCAATGTACAGTCATATACAATTAGTCTTAACCTTAGTTCTGATGCCATATTGAAAAATTCTTTAGGTAATATTTCTTTCTTTTTTTAATTTTTCTTATTGCTGTGATAATCTCTTTTACTGTCAGCTATGGCATTAAGGTCGCCTATTATGCATAGATTTTCAATTTTTTGATCTATTATTGTATCATGTAGTTTTTTGTAATATTTCTGTTGATTTTTATTTGGAGCATATACCACTACTAGTAATATTTGTTTATATTCCATATCTAATTTTATCATTAAAGTTCTCCCCTCATCATCTGCATACGCTAATTCTGAGTTTATTTTTTCTTTTATGTACACTGCTATTCCTCTTTTTTTCTGTTGTGATAATGATACATATAATCTTCCTAATTTCTTGTTTTCCAATAATTTTTGGAATCCTTTTTTTATATGTATCTCTTGCAAACATATCACATCTATATCTAACTTTTTTAATTTTGTAAATACTTGTGTTCTCTTTTTCTGTGCATTTAAACCATTCATATTTACTGAAAATAGGGATAATGTCTCTTTCATTTCCTACTGTGTCTGTTTCTCTGTTTTTTTCTTGCTCCTTCTCTTTCTTGTTCTTTTTCTTGGCTTCTCCTTAACTCTCTCTCTCTTTCTGATTCCTCTTGTAAGTCGTCCTCCTGGCTTGTATTTTCTGATTCGTCCTTATTTTCTTGTTCTTCCTCCAAGTAATTTTTATAAAATTCTTGAGCTTTCCTTATTGAGTCTACTTTAAACTTCTTATCTTGCCATGTGATTAAGATACCTTCAGGGATGAGCCACCTAAACATTACTTTATATTTTGTAAGACGTGATGTTAGGAAATAGTATTGCTGTCTTTGCTCTCGAATTCTACGTGGGATTTGTTTTAATCCTATAATTTCTTTTCCTTTATAGGTTACAGTCTCTTCTCTTGATTTTTTATAAATTTCATCTCTCATTGTTTTTTTTGTAAACCTTATATGCACTTCTCTTGCTAAATGGTGCCTTCTTATATAATTATTGTGAAAATAAGTTTCGTCTATGGTGCCTCTTATTTCTGACTGTCTGTACTAACTCTGCTATAATTTCAGCCATTTCCCCCCCCCTCCCCCGCAGGTCCTCCTCCTTTTCTTCTACAACATTCTGGAAGTGTAAGAAAAATGATGCCTTCTCCATTTCCAAAAAGGCGATTGTATCCATTAGTTCTTTATTTGATTGTAATGTCTTCTGCTCCACCATTTCTACCTTGAAGTCTAGTTGGTTCACCTTGGTTTCTATTTTTATAACTTTTTGCTCTTTTTCTGCAACTGTGTATTGCATATTTTCTATCTTTTCCTTCATATTTTTTAAATCTTCCTTTAGTTCTCCTATCTCATTTTTGATTTCTTGATGGTGTTTCCTAGCCTCTTCCTGGTTGTCTGCCACTTTTTCTTGGAATTTCATCAGTGTCTCTTGAATGGTTTGAAGCGTATTTTGCATACTCTGCATTGTCAATTCTGTTTTATCTTTTTCTTTCTCTGACATTTTTTCGTTTGACCGATGAGTTGTGGGAGATGCTGTAGATGTTGGGTTAGAGATGGGCTTTTTTCCTGTTCTTGTTACTATTGATGTGGTTGGCATTATTAAATTTTTTGCAAATTTTTCCCACAATATCATAAAAGTGTACTCTTCTAATATTAAATATTTACTTTTTACCGCTAATTCCTATATATATCAATTTCTTTAAATTATTTAATTATCACCACTTAGATCAAGCTTTACCTTTCAGATATTTATTAACAGTCTCTCCCCTCCATTTCTCCCCCCGTCAGATTTGCTAATCAATGATTTGATGATCAATTAATTCAAATATTTTCACTATGATTATTATTATATGTTATCAAATAATCAAAATATATCTTCCTCTTTAATCCTTTCAAATTTATCCAAACAATTTCTTAACATTGAGTTTCTATATCTTTTATAACCTCTCCTTTTCCAAATATCATCAAGAGACCAAATAGTGTGTTTCCCTCCCCCAGATAGTGATTTTTTATCAATTATCAATATATATAATAACTATAATAAATTCCAACCAGACTTTCCTTCTTCTTCTTCTTTTTTTTTAAGTTCTCTTTTTGGTTTTCTTCTTCTTTCCACTCCCTATTGCATCAGATCGTCCATTCAGGCTTAGTCATGTTCAAGGCCAGTGCACAATATTTACAACCTTCCAGTCTCTCTCTTATAATTTTTCTTTTTTATCTTTTTATCTCTCTTATTCCAATCCACTCTTTCTTCTTCTCAGTAGATATTAGTAGCTATTAACCCACAATTGTCCACATATCTGTCTATTGATCTCTTCCAAATTACCCCCTTTTCATTCTACTAAGTCCATCAAAACTGCCAAGTCTGCCAATTTAAATATGAACTCCTTACATTAAAGTTTAAATCCTCTGTTTGTTATGCCTTTGCTGTTTTTCCTTCTCGTGGTGCATTTAAATCCTTAGCTCAAGTCCAGTTTTTACAGTTTATTACTTTGTATCTTCTTGTTAATTGCTCTATTGCCTTTGTTTGGTCGTCTCCTGCTGAGTGCTCTCCTTCCCAGCCGCTGCTGTCTTGCCCTCTGCGACTCTCTCCTTCGTGGTTTCTTTGGTAAGAGTTCTCACTTTTACTTTACTGATCCTTCAGGACTGCTGACGCTGAAATCCTTTTTCGCTTCCTCACTGTGCGGCCGCCATTGCTCTCGATCTGCCCTAAAGACAGTTTTTTTCCTGCCGGATTTAAGAGGTTCGGCTCTTGTTCTCCTGGATGCTAGTGTCTCGTCCGAAGAGCAAAGCCTTCCCCTTTAATTTCCCAAATCCTCCGGGTTTGGGGATGCCCTTAAAAGGGCTCCTTTTCAGGAATTAGTTGGGTTTTTGGGAGCCTTAAAATGCACCCTCACCCACTTCGCTCTGGTGCCTCCGCAGGAAGACTCAATCGGGGCTTTTTTAGAACGCCGTGGGCCGTGGGCCAAATTTTTAAAAAGTGGGACTGTCCAGCCCAAAGCGGGACGTCTAGTCACTCTATTCTAAGGGCAACCTCTGCCTTCCTATCTTCCATTTTTTATAGTTCCAGAACGTCATTAGACAGAACTGTGGAAGAAATTAAACTGACGACCGGCGCATCTGCTGTCAGTAGTTGAAGAAGGCTGTCTAGATCTGGTGCTGCACAGTAAAGTCATTTATCATGACCACTGGGTGCCGCCAAAGAACTTGGCTGACTCCATTCCTTTAGAATGACATCATTAAATATCTGATGGCAGGGAATAAGTTCCTGGTCAGGAGTGGGTAAGGAGAAACGTCCCTCATGTGGGTGAGAGTCCTTATTTGATTGCTCTATTGGAACTTCCTTAATCTCTATATTCGTCGTGATTTTTGCTTTGTGCAATAACGACCTGAATACAGTAGGCCGAAACAGACCTGTAAAAGCTTGTCTATCAGGTATTATGCCCTCATCCTCTGAGAACTCAGGATCTGCCTGGTCCTCCTCACCAATGTTCCCTCTAATTTTTCACGAGCCTGAGCAAGCACACTAACTCCCTGAGCGGTCCCTTGGACCACTGTGAGCAACATCAGACGTGCGAACTGTGGTCATGCCAGCATCACATCCATTCAAGTCACATGATTTATTAAAAGAATCAAATTACAGCATTTACATTTCTGTTATAACACTTTTAATTAAGTGATTTAGCCCACTTACACAATGAAAATTACAAAAATCTTATTCATGACCTGTGTAGTATGTTAACGCTATTGGAAGTATAAATATTTAATTTTAACTATGGCATAGCATGAGCTTCCAACCAAACCAAGCCAACTGTAAACTCCCGATTTTGAAAACATACTTAACATTTTTATTATAAAGCTCTGACTTGCATTATGAGCATAAGCCATTGTGTGAAGCTCCTGCCATGCACTGGGTGAGATTGTTCTACTGTGGTCTGGGAGACAGTCAAGTAACTCTTTTTCCACAAAATTCAGTATATGACACACTCATTTGATTTTTACAACTCAAACTAGTGGCAGTGTTCAATGATCAATATCCATAAAAGAAAATTGTAAATAAGTGACACTAGATGAGCACATTCTGATTGAAGACTTAAATTTCACCTTAATTTTCCGTCTGTCCTTCTCACGTCTCCAATGGTTGTACACATTGTCCAGGTTGATGGCCTCGTCTGCTTGCAGCTTTGACTTTATGCGCATCAGCTGGTCCAAATGATCCACTTCAAGACGATTTCTGGATGCTGTTTTGATCCGATTCATTAAACTAAATCCTCTTTCACAATCCGCACTGGATGCTTGAAATGTAGCACAAATATCCACAAGCTGTGAGACGTGTTTCAGCTCCTCACATTTTAGTGTTGCAGCCACCATATCTGAAAATGTGCTGATTGACCCTTGTTTCAGTTTTTGCCTCATTATGTACTTGAATTCAGCATATTCACCGTTACTGGCCTCCACAGAATGTGGCTGGTGGAGAATGGCCTCATACTTCTTTGCCAATGTGGCAATGTCTGCTGCTCCGTACTCAAAACTGATGTCTGAGCTCAATGCCTCAATGTCCAATGCAGACCACTCCTTTAATTCATCCTCTGGAAAACGAGCATCCAAGTGATCGCAGAGATTACGAATAAAACAAATAATCTCACCGGTATCTCTGCCATCAGCTGACGAGGCCCTCATCGCCTCTTTGACGCGGTCACTCCACTTGATATCCTTTTCCCCTGTCAAGTATTGGGAACGCAGCTTCTCAATCTTTGCTCTTGCAAAGCAGTGCCCCTCCATCACAGTCAGGTTGTGTTTTTGAAAAGAAAGACACAGGTGTGCCAGCTCGCCCAAAACATCTCCTAGAGCAGTGAGAGTAAACTTGAACTTTGAATCAGTCAGCTTTTTGTAACAGTAATTCGCCACTGGATCTCTGTTATCACTGGATTCTCTCTTGCAGTATTCTTCCAGGACAGTGTAGTTCCTCAGAACAGCATTCACGGCTTGGTCCCGCGACAGCCACCGCACTGCTCAGAGGCCTGAATGACAGCGAATCCTCATCAAGAATCTTTGCTAGCTCTTCCAATTTTCCCTCTTTACAGTGGATCTAGAGAAAGTGGAATAAACCGTTCTAAGAAAAGTTTCACGCCACGCATCAAAGGTACGTCTTTCCACGCATCATCAATGCCCAAGTCCTCTCTATGGGCTACACAGTGTTGCTCAGTTAGATGTGGTATTTGCTGCTTTAATAAAGCTGCAACTCCGTTGTGCTTTCCTAACATTACTGAGGCACCGTCGGAGGTCAGCATCACCATTCTCTGCATGTCTAGTTTATGATTGGTGTAAAACTGAGTTATTGCCTGCATAATATCCCGAGCGGTGCATGCCGTCAGCTGGACGATGCCGCCAAATACAGTTTTATGGTTGACGTTGTTTTCCTCTCTGTATTTAATATACAGGACTAGCATTTTGTGCACTGTTATGTCTGTGCTCTCATCTACGATCAGGGTGTGCCAAGGTGCATTTTTAACTTTACACATCGTCTCATTCTGCACTATTTGATTGATGGAATTCACAAACTCAAAGGCATAATTTTGCTTCGCCAGCTTTCTGGAATACTCACGTACTTTGCCATGTGATCGTGATTTTGTTGAACCGACAGCATAGAGGCATTCATGTTGATGGCTAGGAGAATATCGCCGATGAGAACTTTAACTTGCTCGGGGTTGGATTTCTTTACGAGTGACAGCTCGTTCCTCTTCTCTCGATCTTTGGTGCTCTCCCTCAACAATGTACCGATCCCCATTCCATCTTGCATCTTCTTACAATTCCCACCGCTTTCAAATGACTTTTGTGCTGAATGTGACGCTTGAGGTAGTCCAGCTTCCATTCTGTCCACATTTTCCTCCGAAAACTCGCTATTTTGGCTTCGCAACATGTTTTGCAGAGCAGACCTTTCTCGCTCGAAAAAGAAAAAATCTCACCCAGTTTCACAGTTTTTTCTTCCGTTTGCACATACTCCGACAGCCATTCCATCTTAAAAGAATCGCATTTCTTTTTTACTTTGGCTTGGTGAGGGGATGTGCCACTGCCCGTTCGTTTTGCCATTATTACAAGGGGTTAGCATAAACAGCACTTAGCATTATTAGCGAGTCTTCACTCCACATTGGCCACATCGGCTAGCTAAAACACTGGTAGCCACAAATGGACGCCTGTCAATGACGTTGATTAGCTGCGTAAATACGTATGTGAATCGCATAATTGGCTGGAACAGCTAGTCACCGGTCACTCACTGACTCACATTGAAAAATAGCACAGAATGAATTATATGCGTTTATTTTATTTTCAATTCAGGTTGGATTTTTTTTCTTGTGCGCAGCACAGATTTTCTGTG